>NC_049911.1:24452051-24752051 GCF_001411555.2 Juglans regia
AAAAGCATGGTTGATATGCACGATATAGGTGATTCAGTTGGTAGCTGCAGAATCATGGTTCACATTTAACTGCTTGACTTTGTGATCTTTCTGGTCCTCTTGTATCTTTATTTACTACAAGTAATCAAACTAACTCATGGACTTGGCTGCTTCTTTCCAAGGGTAGGGTTATTGCTACATTTTTTAATAAGTAATGGGAAAGTTTTGCACATGTAAGTAAACATGAATCATAGTACTTCTACGGATTGATTAAAACGAGAAGATTCTATTAACATGAAAGACTTACATGATCTAACGCCCAACTATTGGAGGCTAACAAACGAGCATCTTGAAAGCTTGCTTCATTTTTTGCACCTTTCCAGTCCCAAACACTACAATGAGCAGCAATTCAGTAAGCTATCGGCATTTAACATATATTTGGACGGCCGATCAGAGTATAAATGAGTTTCAAGCACAAATAACACGAGACAATTTGAAGAGGTGGGCCAAGAAATATGATGCACGGCATAGATTGTAACTTCAGATGGATGTAGCATGTGTATAGAACATCTTTTGTGAGTTTGCTGTTTTTGTGTGTATTTGTGTGTGTGTGTGCGAGAGAGAGAGAGAACGTCTTTCGAGTCACCCCATACGTAAGGTCACAGGGGTACACATGTCACACTACACCCAACAAAATATGACTCGTGATTCCCACAAGAGAAGAAGATAAAAGGGTAGCATTTTATCTAAAGATTATTCTAATAATGAAGCTGTCTATACCAGTAATGAGAAATGATTAATACCTTAAGGTCTCAATGTGGGTCAAGCACCAGAGCTTTTGCTGCTTCCCTCCAAGAAACCCCACTTTCCCAACTGAAGTTCCCACATTTATTACCTACATGGTTGTAAAACTTGTCAAATAAGAACCATGCGTTTGTGTCAGACTCTAGCTGAAGCACTTAACGTGTCATATAATGTGACTACGTACGTCAAATACTAATAAGTTTTTGACACATGCTTTTTTTTTGTCAGTATTTTAGTACAAAATCTTGCAGTTAAAAGAAAAAAAATCCCTTTTTCCAAGTAAAAAAAACATATGCCCTTAAATACTGAAAAACACTTAATTGACAAAGAACCACAAAAAGAAATGCCTATGAGAAGTAATATGTGAACTAAAACTAAACAAGTTTTGACTAACAACGCAATTTAATAGTTTAACACCATTGAGATGAATCCTAAATATAATAAAAATAGTTGTTCCCTTTTGTTCTTGATGACAAAAAGTCAAATTGCAAATTAGAATATATATGGGTGAAAAATAGAATATATAAAAGATATTACCCAGAAACCCTTTTAACCTAAGGACATAAAAATAAAAGCTTTCACAAGACTGCCTACACGACACATGATACCATGTAGACCTACAACGCATAAAGTTATATTGATTCTTCCAAGATAGTGTCCCATATTGGAAGGGAATATACAAGATCTCTATTCAAGTTGTTTATCAAATAAGATGATAGCCTCAGTCATATTCTGAAAGCGAGAAATTACTGCTACCAAATTTCCTGATTACCAAAAGCCCACTTGCATTTTTCAGCAATTGTCACTTAAAAATGACCAATAATTTACTTAAAATTCCTAATAACTGACCGTTGACCCATCACTCCCAATCAACTCAGTTGGACATAAATTTCAACATATTACAGGCTTGCGCTTACTGATTCCAGATGTTCATCATCATTGATATCTCCTTCGGTATCAAATATACATATCAAGCCATCCACAGAGGCAGAAACAAGCTTGCTCCGATGATCAGGGGCAAAGTGAACCTACCAACAACCACAAAGGTACGGAAAAGTCAGAATAAACACGTGTTCCAAAAATGAGCTATCTAATCAAGCAATTAGATCCCTTCATCACCCTATCATGACAATAGATCACATAAGCACACCAGACAATTTTTTTATTAAACTTTTCAAAGAAGTCAGTGAAAAAACCAGGTTGTGACATTTCTGAGACAAGTATTACAAAATAAATATTTTTTTTTTACAAGTACAGGTATCACAAAATAAGTACAATGCAAGCTTGGCCTACATAACATAGCATTCCATACGGGAATCTAGGTTTCTTAATACATGCTCCATCCTAAATAAACTAATACGCCTGACTGTAGAAGTTGCATTCTAACACATTTCAAGTACTTGATAAGGGCAAATTAAAAACTAATTTAGATCACTATTTGCCTATGCATAAACTAGTAAATAAGTGAGCATGGCTCAATCTGTTATATGGACACATTTCACAGGCATAAGCATCAGACAAACCTGTGTAACATCATCCACGTGAGAGTCCTCCAAACAAGCAACTTGCTTTTTGTTCCTCCAGTCCCAGAAGAGTATCTTCGTAAAAATGATGCAAGAGAAGATAATCGTAAGAAACTAGTAATTTCTGCACTTCACTAACTTTTTTGTCTAACAAACAAATGAAAAAGAAAAAAAAACAAGCATATTATCCTCTGGAAACATCATCTCTAGACATAGCTATCCTATATGTGTGGGAACAATAAATGCATATCATTTCACAAAAACTATAAATATCTAAATCAGAAAACTAACATTTCATAACAGTCAATATCATTGATCTCCTACTATAGACATCAAACCTGGGATTGACATCCTGCAGCAAGAAGGTTATCATTTGATCCTCCAAACGAGAAGCTGAAGACCTCTTGCGAATTGCCAGCACTTATACATGAAACCTACAGTATCAAGAATGAAACAAAATAAACAAAAATCAAAATCAGAATCAGTCGTTCTAAAATGAATTTACTCACAAAACACAAAAATATTGGAGACCACATAACCACACACATATATACATCTAAATGCAAAGAGAGAGACTAAGTGACTACCTCCTGGAATGACCTCGAATCCCAAGCTCTAATGGTTCCATCAGAAGAGCAAGAGTGCAATACATGTGGGGTTGATGCACCCGAGAATGAGATGTGATTTATCGTCGTAGAGTGACCCCTACACTCTCCGTAGTACTGACCAGTTACTGGTGAGTACAGCTTCACCGCATTTGTAGACAATGACACAGCCATTGCCGTCCAATCCTCCCTTACATCCAAAACCAGACAAAAAAATCACCTCCCAAAATACAACTGAACACAATTCCTAAAATCCCAGATAAGAATTACTCGGTTGTTTCCCGAGAAAGGTTTGGAAAAGCACACAAGCGAAAATGCATAGTGAAGGCCCACTAACCTAATTTAAAGCTTTGAGTATGTCAATTAGGGGGTGGTTTGCAGGACTCAAATCCAATTTGTCCTCTCTTCCTAAGTTTTCGTCCAAAAAATTAGAAATTCAAAGGAAAATTATGTTAGTAGGGAGGCAAAAAATCGTACTTGGGGACGATTTGGAAAACGTAGTCATCGCCGAAATTGGTCTGAAATGAATTTTTTAGTCCAAACCGCTTGTAAGAGTTTGAACTGGGATCTGAATGCGGCTGTTCTTCGACATCCATGTCCGCGGTCTCCATCGAAAGCAGAGAATTCGACCCTTTCGAGAGGAGGTGAAAAGAAGGAAAGACCTTGTAACGAGGGTTTTAGGGGTCCGGATCCCCTCAGGTGAAGACCAGTAGAGTGATTTTCTATAACCAATGAATCTTTGCTATGTCATATCTCACTTTTTGCTCCTTTTTTAATTCCTTGTTTATATTCCTTTTTTGTAAAATTTACTATTATTATTAATTAATTATTAATTATCAATGTGGTTTAGATTTCACCCATATTGAATTACTGAGTAGCCAAACTGTCGTCCTTATCTCAGTAGAGGTTTGAATTCATAGCTGAGTTGAGACGGATTGAGATAGTTTATAAATAGTAAAATAAAAGTTGAATTATTTATTATATTTAGTGTGAAAATTTGAAAAAGTTGTAATGATAAGATGAGATGAGTTGAAGTAGATTTTGAATCTAAACATTTCCTTAGTATTTAATTTCTTCGTTCAAGCTTTGAATTAATACTTAGAAAATAATTTTTATAATTTGAATGTGTGCAAATACTCTGTACTTTCTTTAAAAAATATACTAAATATATTTAAGAAAAACTTATAAAAAAATTATTTCTCCTCGAGTCAATTATTGATATACAAAAAATCATAATATTTGAAACTCAAAATAAAACTAACAAAACGAGCATTGTAAGTAAAATTGTAAGTACATGTTACATTTAAAAAATAAATAAATTTTATGAAAAAAATCTATTTGTAAGTCCTGTTTGGATAGTAAAAGTATTTTATCTCATCTCATCTCATCATTACAATTTGTCCAAATTTTCATATAAAATTTAATAAATAATTTAATTTTTTCAAATCCCAAAATAATAATTATATTAAAAAATAATATTCTAATAATATTTTATTCAACTTTCATTTAAAAACATCTCATCTCATCTCACTATCCAAACCGCACCAAGTTTCCATCCACACAAATATAATAAATATTGCTCATTAATAATAATAATAATAATAATAAATTATTTTTTATTTTTATTTTGTTGACTTCGTATATCTCATTCAACCCAGCATATAAAGAAGCACAGTGTAAGCATTAAACCCCCATCATGGGCCAGCAAAACGAAAATCCAAACTTGGGCTGGGTTTAAAATGGCCGTGACGATGGCCTATTCCCGTGGCAAAGTTACTATTCCAAAATCCAGTTGTTTCGGTGAGTGCTTAAAATAGGCAAAATAATTTTCAAATCTCTTTCAAAACTTTGCATGAAAAATGGACCATTTGGTTTTGGGAACTAACAAAGCTCATCATCTCCTTTCCAATTAATGTTTTCATTAACCCCAATATGATTATATCAAGAACAAAAATGATAAAGATCCAACTATTACACAAAATTTACACAACTACTTATTAAAATCTGATTTTTTTTTTTAATATTTCTTTGATTTTGATGTGCTTGAATTCAAAAAAAAAAAAAATTATTACAAAGTTGTGAAATAGTAGGATGCATCTAATGTTCATGGCAATATTTCATAAAGAAAAATTCTTTTCAGCCACTATTTACTATCTTACATCTTACACCCTATAAAAAAACAATAGGTGTGAGTGTAGGAGTAAAAAGTAGTAGATGAGTAGAATTCATCTTTCATAAATGGTTTCCGCCCCTGCCCTTTTTTTTTTCTTCCTAAAAGTCAATAAGTTAATAATTTCATATTTTGTTGAGTTTCTAAATTTCTCATCATAATTTTATACATTTGTATTTTTTTAAAAAAACATAATTTTATAATTCTTCAATTTGTATGAAATATTTTTTAATGTTTCTTTTGAATTTTTATTTTTCTAATAACTTTTTTAAAAAATAATCATTTTAAAAAGTAATTTTATAATTCTTTATAGTTTTATTTTTCCCAAAATTATAAATTATTTTATTTTATTTTTTAAATTTCTTAATATTTGTTGCTAACATAGGATATCTATTTGATGCACATCAACTTTATAATTATTTATAACGCGTCAAAACTAACTATTGATATGGTTGAAAAAAGCTTCTAGCTTTGAGGCGAAATCCAAAAAATCCTATTTTCTCTTATTTTATTTTTCTCTCATCTCGTCAACTCAATCCCCCCCCCAAAAAAAAAAAAACCAGACTAGAGGAGAGGGGTTGGAGCTTTGGCTCTCCCTTCCTCTTCCATTCCTAGGGGTGGGCAGCGGGGCCCCGTTCCCCGCTGACCCTCCCCGTTCGCCCCGCCCCGCACATGCGGGGCGGGGGATCCGGCCCGCTAAAGCGGGGTGTGGGGGGCCCCGCCCACACCCCATGGAAGATGCGGAGGCGGGGGGCGGATGGGGCGAGGCCCCGCCTTTCCCCCGCCTCGCTTGAGTTATATATATATATATATATATATATATATATAATATAATTAAAATTTAGGGGTTTCAATTGAAACCCCCTCAATTTAGGGTTTCGGATTGAACCCCTAAATTGATTTAGGGGTTCAATCCGAAACCCTAAATTGAGTTAGGGGTTTCAATTGAAACCCCTTAATTTTCAATTTTGGGGTTTCAATTGAAACCCCTAACTCAATTTAGGGGTTTCAATTGAAACCCCCTCAATTTAGGGTTTCGGATTGAACCCCTAAATCAACCCCCTCAATTTAGGGTTTCGGATTGAACCCCTAAATTGATTTAGGGGTTCAATCCGAAACCCTAAATTGAGTTAGGGGTTTCAATTGAAACCCCTAACTCAATTTTGGGGTTTCAATTGAAACCCCTAAATTGAGTTTGGGGTTTCAATTGAAACCCCCCTCAAGTTTAGGCCTTAGGGGTTTCGGATTGAACACCTAAAATTGAGGGGGTTTCAATCCGAAACCCCAAATCAGTTTGGGGTTTCAATCCGAAACCCCAAATCAGTTTGGGGTTTCAATCCGAAACCCCAAACTCAATTTAGGGGTTTCAATTGAAACCCCTAACTCAATTTAGGGGGTTTCAATCCGAAACCCCAAATCAGTTTGGGGTTTCAATTGAAACCCCTAACTCAATTTAGGGGTTTGAATTGAAACCCCCTCAAGTTGAGGGGTTTCGGATTGAACCCCTAAAATTGAGGGGGTTTCAATCCGAAACCCCAAATTTAGGGGTTTGAATTGAAACCCCTAAAATTGAGGGGGTTTCAATCCGAAACCCCAATTTCAGTTTGGGGTTTCAATTGAAACCCCTAACTCAATTTAGGGGTTTGAATTGAAACCCCCTCAAGTTGAGGGGTTTCGGATTGAACCCCTAAAATTGAGGGGGTTTCAATCTGAAACCCCAATTTCAGTTTGGGGTTTCAATTGAAATTGAAACCCCTAACTCAATTTAGGGGTTTATGTTTAGAATTATGTCGTACGTGATTGATAAGTGCATGTTTGGAATTATGTCGTATGTTGATTGATTTTTTTATGTTTTATTGTGTTGTGGAATCAGGAATGTCTTCTCAAAGAGAGTTCACTGATAGCTCTCCCACCCCTACCAGTACCCCTGACCCACAACCTAACCCTACTCCAACCCCTGGGAGTGGGAATACACCTTGCCCCGCCCCTAAGCCCACACAAAGTAAGAAACATGTTTCCGTAGTTTGGTCTCATTTTACCAAACTAGAGGGTGGTGACCCCAATAACCCACAAGCTAAATGTAATTATTGTGGGAAAATATATGGATGTCACTATAAGAAACATGGTACATCCCAGTTAAAGGCCCATTTAGAGGAACAATGCAAGAAGAGTCCAATATTAAGATCCTTAGTGGAGAAGGGTCAATCAAGACTAGAAATTGGACTAAAAAAAATGGCGGATGGGAGTAGTGGGGGTTCAACATTGAGGGGGTTCACAAAGTATAATGTTGATGAGTGTAGAAGGAAGTTAGCTCGTATGGTTGTCATAGACGAGCTACCTTTTCAGTTTGTGGATGGGAGAGGGTTCCAAGAATTTGTCCAAGAATTGGAACCTAGATTTATGCTTCCTTCTCGCCACACTGTGGCAAAAGATATTAAAAAGATGTACTGGAAAGATAAAGATGTTTTGAGGGGCCAATTGGCGGGTTTGGTAGTTTGTCTCACTACCGATACTTGGACTTCAGTCCAAAATTTTAATTATATGTCTTTGACTGTCCATTTCATTGATTCTGACTGGATTCTCCATAAAAAGATTATCAAGTTTTGTCAAATAACTGATCACAAGGGTGAGACAATTGGGAAGGCCTTAGAGGTCTCAATCAAGGAGTGGGGGTTGAGTAGGGTTTTGACAGTTTCGGTTGACAATGCCTCATCTAATGATGTCGCCTTGGGATATCTGAAGACTTATCTTAAAGAGGCAAATAAGACATTCTTGGGTGGTGAATATTTGCATGTTAGATGTTGGTTCTGCACATATCTTGAATCTAATTGTGACTGAGGGGTTAAAAGATGTTGATAACTCGGTTGCACGAGTTAGATTGGCTGTGAAATTTGTGAGGTCTTCTCCTTCTAGATTGGAGAAATTCAAAATTGCTGCGAAGAGTGTGGGCATAACATCAAAGAGGGGTTTTTGTACTGATGTTCCCACCAGATGGAACTCAACCTTCTTGATGTTGGAGGCGGCCCAAGAATATAAAAAAACCTTTCAATTATTGGGTGATGAAGACATTCAATATGTCAAATACTTTGATGAGCACGGGAGTTTAGGATTGCCTAATGATGATGATTGGGAGGTAGTTGCTACATTTGTTGATTTTCTTGGGCTGTTTTATGAAGTCACGTTGAAGTTATCTGCTTCTTTGCACCCTACATGCTATGAATTTTATCAACAAATATGTAGGGTGAAAGAAGAATTAGACGACATGTGTAGGGGTTCCAATCTAAGGATGAGGGGGATGGCATTGACCATGAGGGTCAAATTTGACAAGTATTGGGGAGATTTGACTAGACTCAATATTTTGTTATATGTGGCTACTATTCTTGATCCCCGTCTAAAAATTTCTGGCATGTTATATGGTTTGGGACTTGCGTATGATCAGGCTTGGACTGATCTTATTGGTGAGATGGCCCGCGATACCCTTCATAGATTTTATGATGAGTTTAATGCAATTAAGGGTGGTACTACATCTACTACACCTACACATATCCCAACACCTCCTCCAGACACCGGGGCAACAAAGAAGCGTAGATTGGCATGGACGAAAACCCTCGCACATAATCCCACACTAGTCCATCAATCTACGGAGGTGGTTTCAGAGTTAGACAGTTATTTGTCAACGGATCTTATTCAAGATGATGATGATTTTGACATTTTAGGATGGTGGAAGGTAGCATCAAAGAAATATCCCATCCTTTCTGAGATTGCCCGTTGTATATTGGCCATCCCTATTAGCATCGTTGCCTCGGAGTCTGCCTTTAGTACCGGAGGGCGCATATTAGATCCTTTCCGTAGTTCATTGTCTCCTACAACTGTGGAGGCATTGATATGCACACAGAGTTGGACGATGGGAAATGATATTTATGTTCCGGATGTGTTAGATTTTAAAGAGACCGACGAAGAGGGTGGTGATCAGTCTGGATCTGGACCATCTGGTAATTATTGTTTTTTTATTTTGATTTATTTATATTCATTTCAATTTCATCAGTATTTATTTATATTCATTTCAATTTCATCAGTATTAATTTTAGTATTGATTGTTGTAGCAACACATGAGACGACTCAGACGATGTCTACCTCCACTGCTATATGAACATGTGCTCAAGGCTCAAGCCTCAAGACTACCCATCCGGCCGCCCCAAATGTCACAGTCAAAGACCCAAACCGCTCGCATTTTTTTTTTTTTGATTATTAATTTCGTAGATTTTTGAATTTTGAATTAGTCTATCAGATGTATGTATTATATATTTTATTTGTAATTTTATAATGTTGATACAATGTCCCTTGGACACTTTTATTTGTAATTATTTAGACAGTTAGACTTTCCATTTTATTTTTGTAATAGCTTAGTTATTATTATTATTTATTAGTTTATTAGGTAGTAAACTTGTAGTCTATACTCTATAGTAGTATTTCATTAGTCTTAATTATATAAAATTGTGTTTTTTTTTTTTAACTCTTCTTTTTAAAAAAATACAAAATATATTTTTATGGGCCGAAAATGGCCCAGAAGCTGTTTCTAGGCCATTTTCGGCCCATTACAGCATTTTCTGGACCAAAAAAGGCCCAGAAACCGCTTCTGGGCCTTAGGCCCAGTAGTGCTGTGGGGGTGCGGACGGAGGACCCCCTCCACCCGCACCCCGTCAACCGGGACGGGGTCCCCCGCCCCCGCACTCCGGGGGCAGGGGGCGGATGAGTATATTCACCCCCCGCCCATGCGGGGGTGGGGTGGGGGCTACCCCACCCCGTATGGGGAGGGTAGCACCCCTATCCATTCCTCCCTCGTTCCTCTCCCTTTTCTATCTAGTTTTTCTTTTATTTTTTTGGTTTTATTAGTTTTTTCATTCACAATAAGACAAAATATAGATATGGTATTCTCTAAAGCCAGACGACCACCACGCGCCCCACTGCAAGATTTCCAAGGCGTCGATCCTTCAAATAGATGAATAATTTCGTCGAATGGAGCGGCGTGTGAGCCACACGAGCGGCCCAAAATGCGCGCGTGACATTCACTCGCCACCGCAAGGGGAGCTCTATTACGGCCATGCGCGAATTTTCTGAGACCAGGATCATCGGTTTCTTCAGACTTGACGTTCCGTCGTACGTCTATTTTTATTTTCTCTAAAGTTAAAAATGCAAATCTAAAACTTTTCAAGCTATAATTCTCTATTTTCTTATATATCTTTTAGTTTTCTGTTATTTTATTTGTTTTAGGTTTTAAAAAAAATATATATAATTTTTAAGATTTTTGTTCATAGAGTGTATCTTTTACTCTGTCTTAGACAGAGTGTGAGGTTGTTTAAATCTGTCTTAAGACAGAATGTGAGATTTGTTAAATCTATCTTAAGACAGAGTGTTATTTCTAAATGATTTATCTGTAAAAAGTTATAATAATGGATTAGATCATATTAATCATAAAAAAAAAATTATATATTAAAGAGTTTTTTATGTCCCAGATCAAAATTATAATATCTTATCATGAATTGATGGAGTTGGATCTATCTTTTAAAAAATATATATATATGCCCTCAATCCGTACATTATTTTAAAAAGACTGATTTGAAACATCACTGCGACTGCAAAAATTATTGAAAACTTTTAAACCCCACGTCTATCAATTTATAAAATGTCAAAATCATGGCCTTAATCAGTTATTAGCTCTAAGTAGGGTGATTTTTGTTTTATTTTAAATGAAAATTAAAATTAAAATTAAAATTAAAAATTGAATAAAATATTATTGAAATATATTTTTTAATATTATTTTTATTTAAAAATTTAAAAAAATTAAATTATTTATTTTATTTTATATAAAAAATTAAAAAAATTATAATAATAAAATAAAATAAAATAAGATAAAATATTTTTTAAAAATAAACAAGGACTAAGTATAAAATATTCTACATGCACGTGCTTGGAATTCTGATCTTCTACTTTATAACTATAAAATATTTGGCAGTTTGTGACAGTTGACAGCGGATAGCATGATAGGTATGTGTGTGATCCCAACATGTCAGAATCATCGGGTGGAGGGTCTGAATTATTATCGGATTTGGTGCCTGCGTTTGTTTTGCCTTTGCATGATGGGAATTCAACAATCAGTTTCCAACTTCGACCTACCACGCTTCTATCAGTAGCCATGTCCACCATTATGTCGTTATTTTTGGGCATCATCTGATGTCACCAATGACGAATTGAGATATTTTCTTTCAATCCTATTTGAAATAATGAGATAAATGTTTTTATCCACTAAAAATATTTTATTAAATTCATACATTTTTATAAATACATTTTTATAAAAAAACTTTATAATAACATTTATTTTAGAACAAAATTAAATATATTATATAAATTATAGTTTGATATACTTGATTTTCACTCTTTCATTCTATTTGAGATTATACATGTTTATCAAGAGATGTTTGGCTGATCATGCTTTTATATTAGGGTTGGTTTGATTACGTAAAATTAAATTATTTTATTTCATCTCATATAATTAATATAATTTTTTTTAATTTTTATATAAAATATAATAAATAATTTAATTTTTTTAAATTTAAAAATAAAATAATATTAAAAATTGTATTATAATAATTTTTTATAAAATATCTCATTTCGTCCCATCTAAATTGCGTAGCTAAACGATATCTTTGTCTCACTTTTTCTCAAATGATGTTTGTGGAAGGGAACGTATACTCACGGCCTGCTCATAATAATTTTCTTAAAGTTTTTTATTTATATAAAATATTCATTCATAGAAAGAAAATAACACATCTCATTATAAACAAAGTATTCTAAATTTAAGAGGTTTGAATCAGGGCTATTAATTTAGAAGGAATGTCCTTGATTTGGAACGCCTATGGACACATTTTCATTTGGTACGTCGAGGGAACGTGTGAGCATTCAAAAAATGATAGTGGAAACGTGTGAGACCGGCCGGAAAGGTTCAGACTCCAGCACTTGTCACTGTCACTACGACATTGACACACTAATTGATAGAATAAATGATATCGACAGTCTGGGCAATCTTTGCGTACTTTTTTTAAAAAAATAAAAAATATATAATTTATATAAATAATAATAATTTGTTTTTATAATGATTCTCTTTTTTCTTTTTCTTTTTTAAATACACAAAATTTATACACTTTTATGATTATATTTACTATTAGTTACTTGGCCGTACATATTTAAATAATGAAGGTAGAATACATTCCTCATATAATAGAATAGAATAGATCTTATTTCCACTAAATGAGTTAAAATATAATATAAATTGGGACTGATATAAAATATGAAGGAGAATAACATAGGCTTTGAATGACAGAGAACGAGATAAAATATATATTATAATTATTATGAAAATTAAATATTTTGATTTGATAATTATGAAAATTAAATTAAGATGACAATTAAATTAAATTATTAACTTTATATGATCTTTGTCGTTATATTCTATAATAAATGAATCTAAATTGAAGATGCTCCCTTCACGAACCCTCTCTTTCACTATTATAAAAAAAAAAGTATCTAGATCTAAGTTTCATAGTTGAAGAACTTCTTCCCTCTCTCTTTCCCTCTTTTCTTATTTCTCATTTCTCTTCCTTCTTCTACCACCAGTATTTCAGATTTGACTTTTGTGGCTTAAAAGAAATAAATTTGTTGCTTTCACGTGCTGTCAAAGTCTATCAAAATTATTTCAAACTGTAATCCATCTTTTTTAGTTATTGTTTTCCTTATTGTATAGTAAAAATAAAAAAAGAAGTTTGTCTATTGGACGGTTTGTCCATAGAGGTTGAGTCCTCCCTTTTTATAAAAGGTGATGTTGAGTCTCTGTTTAAGAATAGTGTTATCTCCTGAATATTTTTCTGTAGAGAGTATCAGTAGCAGTGAAGTTCAAATCAGTCAAATAGTATATTGGTAAAGTTCCAAATGGTTGATATGAAGATATCTCCACAAGTTCTAACTAAACTTAAAAAATGAGATGTAACACCCCCTTGGGAAGAGATGTAGAACGTGTAAAAGTAAGTAAATTCATTTTCAAAACTATAGATAGGATTATCTTCCCATCAAGTTACAATTTCAACACCAACTTCTAAATTGAGTGAGCTGTTTAATTTCTTCAAATTGAAAACTCAAGAGACATAAAACATAAAGAAACATTATATATACATGTGCAGGGGCGCATGGGAGAAAACAAAGTGAGGGTGGACAAATAGAATTGTTCACCACTGTTTATAAAAAAAGGGATAAACAATGAGTCGGCACTTGCCAATAATGATTTGCTTAGGAAGTGAGATGATGGCATCTTATCTCAAAATTTATTTTTCTAATATCATTTAAATATAAATACTTTTCAATTTCAAATATTTAACTTTTTCATCTAATAATTATTTAACGATTACAATTTTTTCAAATTTTCAAACAAAATGTTAAAAACAAGATAATGTTTTCTCTATCATTTTCTAAAATTTAATAAAATATATTAACTCAAATTATTTCACTATTATTTATAAATTATTATAAATCTTATCTCGTCTCGTTATCCAAATATCTACTAGAATACTGTGCACCATACTCGCAATCGCATGAATAATTTTTTTTAACATAAAACAAATATAAAATAAATAAATTTGAAAAAAAAAAACGTTCGTAAATTCGTAATGGGTGGCACCCTTGATAGGCGCTAGATAGCAACTCTATAGTCTCTATTGGGTGTGGTTGATCGAGGGTGGCCCTCACGGATCAACCCTTGGGTGGCCCCCCTAGTGGCTTATAATTCTTCATTTTTAGCTTCTTTTTTTTTTGAGTCTTTTAATTTATTTTGCTTACCATTCTTGCAAACTTTCATATTTTAAATATTTTTTAAAATTATTTTATGAATTTATATATTTATTTTATTATATACTATTTATAGTATTTTATGCTGAGTATGCAATTTTAAACCTTTCATAATATTAATTATATATTTATTACATGTGTCACTTTATAATTAGTCATGACATGACATATATTTTATCACTTTATTATTTTTTGTTATTGATTTAATAAAAATTCGATAAAAAAAAATTGTTGGTATCTTAGATTCGTTTACATTTTTTAAAAAGATTTTATGGCTATATTTAGTAGCAATTAGTTGTAAAATGAATAGATAATATTGAAAGGTTGGTGGAAAAGTCTAATATTTTTTCATTAGAAGCAATATTGTCTATAAAATAATCTCATTGTTATAAATTATTTTATAAAAATATTCTGATTAAAAGATTATGAAAAAATGATATTTGTAGTGTGTAATTCTCGTGTACTCTATTTAAAAAATGTAGATAAATCTAAAATTTATATTAAAAAATAATTTTTTAACTCTATATCTCACTTTTTTTTTTAATCAAAGAAACACCTGTATTACTTGTGAAAAGGTTGCATGAGTTTAGTTTTTTAAAGAACAGTACTGGGGACTGAGAATGGTCCCTGCATTGTAACATAGTGTAAATGTAATTTTTTATTTCTTTTTCAAACATTTTTTTAAAATCTTTAAATATATTTTAGGAATAAAAAAACACAAATTCATTAATAATCTATTTCTTAACTGCTATGTTAAAAAAACACAATATCGGTCAAATTGGGAGTATAATTAGCGAGAAAATCTGCTCAGCCCCCGGTCTCCCACCGCACTCCACACACTCTCCAACATGGCAAACCGGGTCTAGTTCCACGTCACGGTTCTTTCATCCAACACAAACGCGAATTAAATCTCCTCTCAGCTCTCCTCTTTTCTATCTCTTCGAAGTCGTCCTAATCCGAGAAGCGCTTCCTCCCCATTATGCACTCTTCTCTCTCTCAACGTCGTTGGCATCAACTCAGCTCCTCCCCTCCGTGAGCCCCTCTCTCTCCCCCCATTGTGTGGCACTTGAATATAGGGCAAACTCGACCCATAATAGTGAATCTATGGCAAGCGGCAAGCTTGAATTGACGGCAAACTTGACCCCCATCTGTGTGTCTTTGCGTCTAGAAATAAACCTTCAAATGTGTCACTGGTTGCTTCTCCATCGTGTGTCCCTTAGACAACATTCAAACCTTCCTGTGTGTCCAGATTTGTGGCACCGTTCGGTAAGTTTCCTTCCGGTGCTTTGTTGATCTTCCCGATGCTTCATCTTATGTCATCATTCATTTGGCTTGCCCAAGTTCTTAACTGGTAAGGCATTTGTTAAGCAAGCCACTTGAAGATGAAAGGAGCTAGGAGATTTATTGTCTCAAATATCGTATGAAATTGGGAAAAAGACATTTTGCCATGTTCACAATTGCAGACGGTGATACAAAATTTTTGTGTGCTTATGTTGAATATTTGTAATTAATTATTTTCCCTGGGAGCAATTAGCTCGATCCCCATCAAGTAGATGCGGTGGAATATTTGTTGAACTGATTTTGTATGTAATTTCCCTGTTTGGAGGTTGTTCTCTGTGAATTATCTTTTGATCATTTGATATTTGTTCTTGCCCATCGTGTGTTTGACAGAAATACTAAACCAAACAGCTTGAGATTATTTGTTCTTGCCCATCATCAAACTTTGACTTATCAAAGATCGACTTCCGTTCATGCAATACATGTAAATAATTTAACCACAACAAAAGCATACAATCATTTTTTAATGAGTTAGACGTATATAAACCCGATAGGGAGTATTTGAAAAACATAATTTGAAAGCTATTGAAAGTCCTCACTTTTTAAAACTAGACAATTGGTAAACTTTCTTCGTTTAAGCTATTTAAGCAATGCTCATCGCCCCTTGTTTTGTTTTATGGTGCAGGAGATGAAGATACAATGTCATGAAAAGAGGTCATTCAATGGAGAAGCTGAGGCCATTTCGGAATCTGTGTTGTTTTCATTTAATTTTTATTGTGAAGTAGTTGGTAGTAATGGAATTTGTAGCTTGTTGTAATACTCTTTTTTGGCATCTAGCCCTGTGTTTGCCACTGTATGCCAAAACATGATATTTGTATGATTGGTAAGTAAAAGTAATGGTTGGAGACTCCAGATTAGATTTTGATGCTTGCTAGTTTTTGGCTGTTGCATTTTATTTGTTGTCTGACCATGATTTGTTGTTCAGTCAAAAGAAAGAAAAATGTTGTTCAGTCGTGGTTGCTTTTGCAATGATTAACCAAATTTAACTTGTGTTTAATATATTAAAAAATGCATGAGAAATCCATGAGACCTCCTTTAGTACATTACAATCATAATCTCAGTCACATCCTGAGCTTTGCACTCTTATGAAGTAATAGAGAGAAAAAAAAAGGGGTACTAAATTCATCTTCAGCAATTTCCTGATTATTCTAAAAGCTATTGGTGAAACAAACCCAATTTAAGTAAATGAAGGAAATAAATAATTACGTATCCTATATAAAACCTCAACCAACATGTAGTTTTAGCACCTGAATCATCTTGGTATGGTGGGAGAGGTAAAACAGAATGTATTCATTCACTTTCAGAACCTAGCATAAGCAATACATTACAAGAAAAATTACATTAATCAAATCTGTAGAAGTAATCCAAAACGTGTACAAGAAAAATTACATCCATCAACTCTTAACATTCAAAACTACGTTTATCAACTAGACATTTATCAACTGGCAAATAATTCTCCAACTCATCTGAAACCCATAATTTGCCTACACATTCACATCCATCTATTCTTAAAATCAAAATAATTACACCAAGGTTGGATACAATAATTCTCAAACTACTACAAACAGCAAAATACCAAGTTTGGATATAACCCAATGCCAAACAGAATACACTACAAATTCAATCATCTCAAAATTCTTCAACTTCCAATTTGCCAGCTGCAGTGACATAGTTCCATAAAATATGCATTATCAAGTGAGCATCAATCCTCTCATTGGAAAGCAAGCCATTGAACTTCTAGTGTCTTTGCATGTTGAAGCTTCATTGTTTATACATGTATCAACAAAGGGAAAAAAATAGTCAAGACAATATTACATACACTAATTGCTACGTATATACCTGTAGCCACAATTTGCTAAAAAAAACTCATATTTACTAATATATAAACACTAATAGCTATGCAAATTCACAAGGACTGATTTGCACCAAGTTCAAAGTGGCATGCATGACATATCATCAGAAAACTACTTTAACAACCAATGCCACCAAAGTTTCTCTTTATTAGTGATAACATATTTCTTAAACAAAAAAATACAATTGATATTTTGGTTTCAACGCTGCTTCACCATCAAATTCCAGTGTTGATATTTAGGGAAGAAAAAAATGGCTATAAATCATTTTGCTGCAGCTAGCAAAGATAACAATTAACATCAAAGTATTTGGAAAATGTGTCTAGTTATAATATGGGGCCTAATGCTCATTCTTCCCCCTTCACCCATCACGCTATTTAACTCAAATCCAATTACTGGTGACTAACACCCACCCCCTTCAATTGCAAATGCAAAAATAAACATATAAATAATAGAAATAATAGAGATTTCCTTTTGTGCCTAAGCAAAGGCTAATATTGTGGCATCCAACATATCATTTACTCCGGTCCCTTCTCTCTTTTCCTGTTGGGGGGAGGGGGGGGTTTGATCTGCTTCTGCTAATTAAATTAACAAAAATAAAAATAAATTGGCCAAGTTTGAGGTGAATTGTTAAGGTTTTGAAGCAACACTGAGGTCATCAAAACCCCACAAACTCACAGATCAACCAATGCCATGATTTCTGGACTCGCACAACAATGCCATGTTTAGTTGCAGTCTTTAACGTTATAGACAAATATATAATGAACACAAATCACAGATTAACCAAAATCCCCACAAAAATTGCAAAAAAATCTGCAAGCTTTCCGGTTATTTATGCAAACTCACAGATCAACTAAAAACCCCACAAAACACACTTTAGTACCACGCAAAACACAGATCAAAAAAAAAAAAACAAACTCACAGATCCATTAAATACAAAAATACTCAATATACTAGAAATGGAGAGACCTCATTTTAAAGAGAAAAATAAAAATATTTTCTTTCATTTCTTACCGGCCTTGTCGGTAGAGTACTAGGGGACTGATCGTGGGTATCGGCAGTAAGATCAACTAGCTGGGCGGAAGAGACGATGAGGAAGAAAAACGCTGAAGAGAAAATGGGGGGAGAACAACGCGAGAGGGGGGTTATTTCGAAATGGTTCCTGGACAAATAAAATGCGGAGAAATTGAAACCAAAACCCACGTTTTGTTGTAAAAAAAAAATGCCACGTCGTCTGGAGTGCGGAGGTTGCGTAAACAGTGGAGGTTGAGTAGTAGTACTCATAATTAGCAGTAAGCACAAAGGAAAATGCTTATCCTATCTAGAGAAGCTATTGATTTTGATTTTTTTTTTTTAAATTTAGTAGATGTTTGGGTAGTGAGTTAATATAAAAATTTAAAATTGAATAAAATATTTTTATAATATTATTTTTATTTTAAGATTTAAAAAAATTGAGTTGTTTATTATATATTATTTAAAAATTTATAATAATTAGATGAGATGAGTTGAAATATTTTTAATATACAAAGAGCGTGTTAATGATTAAGAAAATATTTTTTAATAAATTTATAATTTATTTTTTTTCAAAATTCTCAAAACAATTTAAAAAAATACATTTTACAGCATCTTACAACAAATTACAATGCAGGTAATCTTTTTCGATAAACGTGACATTTTATTTTTAAAAATAGAAAGTTAGTGGTACATCTTACGATGAGAAAAATAGGCATAGGAATCATGATGGTGAGCACTGAGGTCTTGATAGGTTACTCTGACAGTTGGTCTGTGACGGAATGAATAATTGGGAAAGATTTCTTTGTCCATAATCATTAATGATCCCAATTATTAGGTTTGGTCCTTTCCTTCGCTGGTAAAGTGTATGCCCTTTCTTTCTTTTAAGGTTACTTTTACTTCTCAAATTTTTAAATTGAATTTAATATTTAAATAATTAATTTTTAAATTATTAAATTTATCTCAATTTAATTTTTTTTTATATTTATACCATACAATTTTTTTTAATTTAAAATATTTTTAGACGTGAGATCCATAATTTTTTTTTAATTTCTTATAAAAAATATTAAACTTATCTTAATATCTAAACGTACTTTAAACTAAGTTTAGATGGGTTTCGCATAACTCTTTCTACTATTAAACTCACTACTATTTATAAAAAGAGAAAAGTTACTTACAACCGGCCTTGCGCAACCTTATGCAACCGGCACTCCTTTTGATGAGAACTTACCCCCAAATAGACTTCAAATAAATTATTCTAAGATTCGAAACGTACAAAAAAGAAAATCATCCCGAAGTCAACTCCTCTGCAAGCCCAACACTTCCACCCGTTCACCTCTGCACAGCGCAACTCCACGTAGCCTCCAAAGCCGTGAGCGGCCCCATGCAGTGCACCCAACTCCACAACTGTGCACCTGCATCCACATGACGAAGCTGAGAACCACTCAAAGCACTGCACGCCCTCTCGGTGTTAACCAACACCACCACCGTTTGAATCTGCACAGCCCAAGCCACTGCCAAACACTACATTGCTCCACACACGGCAACACCACCACTCCATCTCCTTTTTTTTTTTGTCATTTCCAAACTCTATATTCTCAGTAGTAGTGATCAAGAAATAATTTTCATCAGCACAATGACACAGTAAGTATACTTACTGAGGGGGAGCCCATTAAAACTTCAAAAGGTTGCCCTAATAACTTTCTTTCTTCTCCACAGTCCATTCCCATCCTTCCCCTCTCACTGACTCAAAGGTTTGTAGGAAGTAGTAGAAGAAAGGATGGTACTGACCTATGTGGTGAAGGGGAAGAAGCGGAAGAAGAGGGAAGAGGTATCTGATAGAGAAGAAGAAGGAAAAGAACAAGTAGCAGAACAGCCAGTGCAAGATGCAAAGAGAGATGTGATAGAGAAAACAAGTAATAGCAAGGAAGAAGCAGAAGAAGGAAAAGAAAAGGAGGTAGTGAATGAACTTCAGGGAATTTCGATTGCCCCAAGCCAGCAGAATGCCGACAAATCTGGTTTCATCTTCATTCTTGAAAAGGCTTCTTTAGAAGTTGCAAAAGTTGGGAAGAGTTATCAACTTTTGAACTCGGACGACCATTCCAATTTCTTATGAAAAAATAACAGAAATCCTGTTGATTACAAGCCTAACATTGTTCATCAGGCTCTACTAAATGATTTTGGATAGACGAATTAATAAGAGTGGAAGGTTGCGAGCTGTGTATGTGAGAACTGAGAAAGGTGTCCTTATAGAAGTTAAACCCTATGTTCGTATTCCAAGGACATTTAAGCAGTTTGCTGGTATCATGTTGTAGCTGCTACAAAAGCTAAGTATTATTGCTGTTGGTAAGCGTGAGAAACTTTTGCGTGTGATCAAGAACCCTGTAACCCAGTTTCTACCCATCAACTCTCGCAAAATAGGACTATCACATGCAATCGAGTATGAGGTACCCAGCCAAATTTAGCAAATGCATGAAAATATTCATATACATCCAATCATGAACCAATCGAGCAAGGAGGTACCCAGCCAAATTCAGCAAACGCATTCCATCTTTGCACAAAACACTTGAATTATTTCATGGGGTTAATTTGTTTTTTATATAACATGTATAAAACATAAAAGCGCTTCAAATATGTTAAGTGCGAGTCTTGTGCATGAAACTTGCGCTAGCAATCACAATTAGAACCTCCTGTGGTCTATTTTTTCATTTTAGTTGCATTATATATAAGTATATAAGTGCACTTCATCCCCAACTCACAGAAGCAGCCCACAATATACGCAATGTCCACATGAAAGCCTTGCATCTTCATTCATTATCATGAGTATTTACAGAATAGAAGAAGAATGAAAGAGCACAGACAGATGCGTGCTAGGGTTTGCAAAGCAAACGCTATGTCTACTGCAGCACGACCCCAAATAAGCGAAAAGAAACAAACGAACAAAAAAGAAACGAAACGAAGCTGAAGTTCTGTAGAGAATCGGAAGACGGTATCTTGTTATACGTAACCTTGATTATCAGACGCTTCACGTTCTCGACAAAAAGCTCGGGTAGGATCCATGGCGCTGGGTCGAGTAAGAATGCGGCAGGCGACTTAAAGAAGAGCTACCATGCACCAAGAGAGGCGTGATGGGCTTTGGTTTTTCGCAGTGATTGCTTAATATACAAAAACTAGAAGCCGTGAAGGAGTTGACTTGGGGACTTTTTTGCACATTTCGAATCTTAGGATAATTTACGTGAAGTCTATTTGAGAGTAATTTCTCATCAAAAGGAGAGCCAGTTGCATAATGTTGCGCAAGGTCGGTTGTAAGTAGCTTTTCTCTTATAAAAAACTCAAGTCAGTTGAATTCAGTTTAACATTCAAACGCAGCCTAAAAATTAAAACTGTGGGTTGGTTTATACAAATAACATCAAGGAAGTAGAATTACATACACAATTGAAGGAATACATAGCTCATTATTTTACTATGGCAGAAGAACTACAACAACTGTGGGAAGGATTCACTTTGATAGAGGAAGAGAAAGCAGAGATTTCTTTTACAGATGAAGAAACAAAAAGGTATGAAGTCAGGGGCCAAAATTGCTTGATACTACACATTCTTCTAGACAGAAACATCAATAAGGAAGCCTTCAAATCAACCTTAACCAAATTTTGGAATCTAGAGGGATGGCTAGTTTTTAACGAAATAGGGCACAACAAATTTCTTGTAGAATTTCATAAAATTATGGATTTAGAGAGGGTGCTTAATGGTAGATCATGGTCTTTTGACAAAAACCTTATATGTATGCAAACTTTTTCTACTACCATACCTCCTACTGAGATGGTTTTTACACATGAGCATTTTTGGATCCAATTACATGGCATGCATTTGGCTGCTATGACCTTAGAAGGTGGGGAATGTATAGGTTCCACAGTAGGGGAAGTTTTGACAGTAGAGGTAGATGAAGATGGAGTTGGCTGAGGCAAGTTTCTTAGAGTTAGAATGAATCTGGACATCACCAAACCCTTAGCTAGAGGAAGAATGATTAGAATTGATGGGAAATTAAGGTGGATTGAAATCAAATATGAAAGACTTCCTTTATTCTGTTTTTAGTGTGGAGTTATTAAACATATGGATAGAAGCTATGCAACAGAGAAAGCAAGGAATAATTTAACTGGTAAATCAAAGGCACAATATGGACACTGGTTAAGGGCTTCAACAAACAATTTCAATGGTACTGGAGATAAAAGATTTAGAGGGATTGCCAATAATTCACAGAACAAAGCACCTTAAGCCATGAAAGAAGGGGATGCTAATAAAGAAATCAATACCAATAGCCTCAACTTTTTTATCAGGATGATTCTCTTTTGACTCAAAATCCAAGGCACTTTGCTGACATGGAATTCAATCACATACATATGTATAACAAAGTGGATGAAGTCCTTGATATGGATATAGCTCAACAATCCTCTACTGAAGCAAATGCTATCAACTTGAAAGAAAAAGAAAAAGATACAGAAAAATCCAGACGGGAAGAAAGGAAAGTGGAGCCTAACAGAACCTTGACGTTTGCTTCTGGAGTGCAGATCAATAGCCCAAAACTAGGTAATCAATATGAATCTTCAAAACTTCTTTCAACTGAAGCTATCAAATCTACTATTAATAAAGTTAGTTGGAAAAGAAGAGCAAGAGGAATAGATTTATCAAGAGTAGATGTAATGGAATCTTTAGATACCATCCCAACTATTTTTACTAATGGAAAAAGAAACCAACTAGAAACAGAAAGCAATGTTCAGATTACTGCATCCAAGAAACACAAAGAGGAGCTTTTTCCTGTGAAGAGCTTAAATCAGGAACCTATGGTGGAAGTTGTTGAGCAACCCCACCAACAAAAATGAGGTGCATAAGTTGGAACTGTCAAGGGCTTGAGAACCCTTGAATAGTTAGAGAGCTTCATTTCATGGTGAAGCAAAAGTGCCCACACATAGTCTTTCTTATTGAGACTAAATGCAAGAGGGAAAAAATGGAAAAAATAAGAAATACATTAGGTTTTGATAGAAGTTTTGTAGTGGACAACAAGGGTTTTAGTGGAGGTCTTGCTTTTTTATGGAGTTCTAATATACATATAGAAGTGGACTCCTAAGCCAACTACCATATTTCAGTTTCTATTATTGATCCAGACAATGGTAAGAGTTGTTTACTCACTGGCTTCTATGGGAATCCCAACACTGCAAAAAGAGAAGTAAGTTGGCAATTGCTAAGGATGATAAAACCAACTGATAACAAATATTGGTTATGCATGGGTGATTATAATGAAATCCTTCAACAAAATGAGAAAGCTGGTGGTGACTCAAAAATTTTTTCCCAAATGGAATCCTTTAGATAGGTACTACCAACAAACTGATTTAAGGGATATGAGATATAGAGGTCCTAAATTCACATGGTTAACAATAGAGAGGGATAAGCTTTTATCAAGGAAAGATTGGATAGAGTTTGTGTCAATTCCCAATGTATCAGCTTGTATCAAGACATCATTGTTAACATAGTAGCAACTTGTAATTCAGATCATCATTTCCTTTTTATAAATCTGAATACTCAGAACCAATTTACTAAAAGAAAGACAAGAGTATATAGATATGAATATTATTGGGGACAAAAACTAGAATGCAATGAGTTAGTTTCAGAAGTTTGGAATGTAAATCTTACCACAGAAACAAATATTGCAGTAGTGTCACATAACTTGATCAGATGCAAAAATTTATTAAGTAACTGGAGTAGGGTCCAGGAACAGCAAAACAAGAGACTGGTTGAAGCAAGAATTGCCAGAATGCATCACCTACAAGAGGGCAACACAGGTTCCAATTTAAAAGAGATAAAGCAAATTCAGAAAGAGGTGAACTTGAAATTAGAGGAAGAGGAAATTAGATGGAGACAAAGAGCTAAACAAAGATGGCTTAAAGAGGGTGACAAAAATACAAAATATTTTCACACATGTGCTTCACAAAGGCGCAAATCAAACTTTATTAGAGGCATTTTTGGGAAAAATGGCCAGATTCAAAACTCTCCTCAAGGGATCTTTCAAACGTTTTAGGATTACTTCAACAAGATGTTTACCACCTCAAATCCTATTGTAGATACATAATGTTAACAACCTTTGAACCCTTTGATTGCAAAAGAGACGAACAACATACTTAATTGAAAGTTTTCTTTCTTGAAGTTAAAGAAGCAGTCTTTAGCATGAACCCAATGAGTTCACCTAGTCCAGATGGCTTTTTAGCAGGACTTTTTTAGCAACACTGGCAAATTCTAGGCAATGATCTTTGTAAGGCAGTAACTCTAGCTTTGAATACCAACAATTGGGATAGCACTATTAATGACACATATATTGTTCTAATTCCCAAAGTAAAAAACCCAACACAAGTTTCAGAATTTTGTCCAATCAGCTTGTGTAATGTTACATACAAGATTATAGCCAAGATCCCATCAAACAGATTGAAGAATATTCTGCCTGAGATTATATCCCCTACTCAAAGTGCATTTATACAAGAGAGACAAATTTCTGACAATGTTATAGTGGCTTGAGACTTTGCATTCGATGCACTGTAGACTAAAATGATTAGATGGATATATGGCTTTAAAAATGAACATGAGTAAGATATATGATAGATTGAAATGGAGCTTTATAGAGGCAGTAATGGAAAAGTTGGGTTTTAACAAAAATTGGATAGATCTCATTCTAAGATGTGTTAAAACAGTTTGTTATTCCCTCTTAATCAATGGAACTCCTCAACCAAAATTCTTGTCCACAAGAGGAATTAGACAAGATGATCCTTTATCACCCTATCTATTCATAATCTGCTTTGAAGCACTCAGTCAATTACTCTACAAGGCTGAAAGTGAAAAAATAATTTATGGACTACCCATGGCAAGAAGATAGCTTACTTTAAGTCATCTATTATTTGCAGATGATTGTTTCTTGTTCTGTCAAGCATCATCAATACAATGGAGTAGAATGCTTCATTTGTTAGGAATATATGAATCAGCTTCTGGCCAAAGAATGAACAAAGAAAAATCAGCCATATTCTTCAGCTAAAATACAAGAGACTCAACAAGGAATAACATTCTAAGTGTTTTAGGAGTAAGATCTACCACTTCCTATGAGACCTATCTAGGTTTACCAGCATTGATAAGTAGGTCCAAAATTAAAGCATTCAAGAACATTTTAGCAAGGTGAGAGGCAAACTCAGTAATTGGAAATTAAAATTCTTATCAAAGGCAGGTGAGGAAATTTTGCTCAAGTCAATGATACAAGCAATTCCTACCTACTCAATGAGAGTTTTCAAATCACCTAAAGGATTGCTACAAGACCTCAATAAATTGATGAAAGGTTACTGGTGGGGACAGATTAATCAAGAAAGGAAGATAAGCTGAGTTAATTGGCAGCAGATGGGAAGATCCAGAGCTGCTGGGGGATTAAGTTTTAGAAACCATGAAAACTTTAATCTTGCTAACATAGCAAGATTAAAAACCAAATATTAGCAAGATTAATTAGTAAAGCAAGGTTGGAGGATTCTTAAAAATACTAATTCCTTAGCAGCAACTGTACAAAAACCAAATATTTCTCCAATACCAGTTTTTTCAATGCAAAATTGGGAAACAACCCTTCATATATTTGGAGATGTATCCTTTCATCTAGGCCACTACTACATGAAGGTACTTCATGGAGAATTGGAAATGCTAAATCAGTTAGAATATGGAGAGATCAATGGCTTCCACTACCCACATCATACAAACCTCAAACTGGTATGAATATCTTGGGACCAGAGGCAAAAGTTGAGGATCTTATTAAAAAAGAAACAATGACTTGGGATCTCAACTTAATCAAGGCAACATTTTCCCAGAAAGAAGCTGATCTTATAAGCCATATTCCACTTATACACTCAAAAAAATATATACTAAGGTGGAGATGCACAGGCAATGGTTTGTTCATAATGAGGAGTGCTTATCATCTTCAAGGGAAAATTCAAGACAGACAAAAGGGTTAGTGCTCACAAGCTACTCAGAATCAAGAAGATTGGACCAAGATTTGGAAGCTACCAATCACCCTAGCAGCCAAGAACTTCATGTGGAGAGCTTGCCTCAATATACTACCTACTAAAGCTAATCTATGCAGGAAAAGAATTTTGGAAGACCCGACACGTCCAATTTGTCTAAGAGAACCAGAAACAATTGAGCACATATTATGGGAATGTCCTTCAACTACAGACATCTTGGGGCAACGTTCAAGAAAAATTCAAAAGACAAAGACTGATTACAACAGCTTAAGAATCTAGTGGAAGATATGTTTATCAAGCTAAATAAAGAGGAAATGGCAGAATTTTCTTTGATCCTAAGCAGCATATGGTGGAGAAGGAATCGATACATTTTAAAAAATATAATGATTTATCCTAACACCATGATACATAGGAACCAACAGATAATACAAGACTTAGTCTTACCAGTACATAGAGCCAGCAGTCAATAAACAACTTCAACTACAACTGAAATCACATGGATGCCACCAACTGCAGGTTATTGTAAAACCAATTGGGATGTAGCAGTTGATAAAAAACATTGCAAAATAGAAATTGGCATAATGGTGAGAGATGAACAAGGCTATTTCCTAGCTACAATGAGAAAGAACCAAGCATTAGATCCTGAGCCACAACTAGCAGAAGCAATGGTAGCTCTCATAGGTATCAGGTTTGGCATTGATCTAAGAATGACAAAGGTTGTAATGGAAGGTGACTCAAAAAGAGTAGTAGAGGCAACCCAACAGATAGAGGAAGATGACAGTAATTTTGGTTTGATCATATATGAAATCAGAGCTAGTTTCCTTATTTTGATGATTGTAATATTAGACATACTTATCGGGCTGCAAATGTGCTAGCTCATACACTAGGCAAGAGTGCATTGTCGATAGCATATTGTATAGTGGATATGGAGGTTCCTCTTCTATGTATTTACTCTGTTCTGTTCAACAACTAATCAATGAAATGCTGATTATTCAAAAAAAAAAAAAAAAAATAATGATCCCAATTATTTCAACACATAGGAAACGAGTCACACGGGGATCAGGTGATGACCCTCACCTTACATATATATAAATCATTAAATCCATCCCCACCAACCATCTACTCCTCTCCCTTTTTTTATCCGCAATTTTGGCCTTTTTTTAATAATAAATATGAAATTTATATAAAGAAATTATTTTATTAATAATAATACTAGCTTTTTTTAAAACAAAAAACGAAAATTGCATATTATATATCATTACCCTTGCATAAATTATATATTAAGCTAGAAGAAATCTTTTTAAAGAGATGGGATTTGCCATAGAAAGACTACGTGGATTCTCTTGTATTAAGAGTAATTATTATATATTTTAAGAGTAATGATAGGGATATTATAAGATGGTATTGATAAAGTGTCAAAAACTACATGATTAAGCTGCTAAAGTGAATGAATTGTTTAACCAAAAAATGAATTAAGCACTTAACTATGTAGTAGTTTTTAGTACTTGACTCAATGTTAAATCTTGATATTTTGCATTTAAAATGACTTATGCAGCTGTTAAGCCACATCATAATTAATATCTCAATTCTACCCCTCTCATTGTGAACACTTAATCCCAATTGATGTAGGGAATTTTTGGAAAAGGCCCACCAATTGGACTGGCAACCAGAAGCCAGTGTAGTAGTAGCCAACGCAGCTCCATGTGAGCTTACTGCAATACCTTTAGAACCTCTCTCTTGTTGGCACTATTGGAAAAGAAACACAAGGGTATTTTTGAAAATACCCATCTAGCACGGCAACACCTAAAAGAATGTGCTGGAAGTGGGCTAAGGGACTATGAGCCGAAACAACAAAAAAGAAAAAAAGAAAAAAAAGAAAAAAAAAAGAAAAAAGAAAAAAGAAAAAAGAAAAAAAAAAGAAAAAAAAAAGAAAAGAAAGAAGGATGAAGTTATGGAGTGGGACGTGGGAGTGGAAGGCACAGCAGCTGGCCTCAAGCTGGGCAGTAGACTCATGCACGCGGAAGTGGAAAGGAAGCACAGGATCGTGGTCTAAGAGGGTGCAGAACCAGCCAACCAAAAGAGAGAAGAGAAAAAGTCGCATAGGGTCTAAAGGGGGATTTTCGATTTCGTTTGAAGGGTTCTATTTTTGCCTTTTTTTTAGACTTTTGTTTGGGACAAAGTTTATTCTTCATTTGCTGTTTCGGGAAGATTTGGAGATGTGGATAGAGTATTTGGATTCAAAGATGTTAGGCTAAATTTATAGGCCTAGGTTTTGGGGAGTAACCTAGAAACAGTTGTTTGATTGTCTCTCTCTCTCTCTCTCTCTCTCTCTCTCTCTCTTTTTTTTTTTTTTTTTTTTTTTTTTTTTTCCATTTCACAACTTATTGAGTTGCAATGTTATTATATTTAGAGAAGCTTGAAATTCTTTCTCATGAATCCTGATTTATTGTAGACGCTAGACACAACTGATACTTGAACTGATGTAAGATTTTTATAGACTTCTTTCATTGTATATCTATCTTTGCAACTCAATAGGGAATTAGGGCTGAGACATAACTTATGCATGATTTATTATATTTTTCAACCATGATCCTTACGAATGGGTTGGTTGTTGAGTAAAGAGGGATTTGAGCATTTTTCATTAACAATATGTGAAATGGTGAAACCTGCAACCTTTGTGTTAGATATTCTGTTTCATTGGAATTTATTTTTCTGCAATATCTAATTTTCTTGCACACATTTCACTAATATTCATTTGTTTCACTTCCTTCAATTTACAAACATCCAGAAAATCATTTTATAAAAAGATCATAACCATCCATTCCTCAATCCCCTCCACAACACTACATAAGCATATATTCTTGTTTCTCTCCTTAGCTATATAAAAATCCCTTTCTCAAACACATTCATTGCACAAAATGTAACTCATTATATGTTTGCTTAGCATGAATACTATTATCCCAGTAGAAATGACATTGGAACTCCACCATGGATTACTTTGATAGCTTCTGTACTTGGAAGACAGATTTAGAAAGCCATCAGATATATATATATATATATTAAAATTGATCTATATATTATATTTATCTCTTTTTGATTTAGATAAAAAGTTTAGATAAAAAACCGTAAAAAATATTAGTCTCAATATATATTACATTTCCTATTTTAGTTTTAAGATAATATTCATTCTATTAACTAGTATATGAGAGTTCAAAACAGAAATCCCTCTTAAAATATTTTTTTAAGTCCACACTTTTTCTTCTAGTTTCCCTTTTCAATATACTCGAATATGAAATCATCAAGGCTATATTTGAGCACTTGAATTTTCATCTCAAAACTTTTCTTCTAGTCTCCTTTTTCATTTCAAAATTTTTCATAATTTCTTTCGCAAACATCACTAAAATGAAAAACACTTTTTAAATTTTCAAATACTCAAAATTTTCATCTAATAATTACTTAAATATCATTACAAAATTTTCAAACTTCTAAATAAAATACAAAAAATAATTCCAAAATTTCAAATCTTAAAATAAAAATAATATTTTAATAATATTTTAATTTTATAAAATTTTTATTCAACTTTTTCAACATAATCAAATATGAAATAAGGTCAACAAAAACTTTTACTTTCCTATGGTTTGTACTATTTTTATATGAAAAATGATAATCATCTTTATAATCATATTTTTAATGGGGGTATTTTTATAAAAAAATAATAATATCATTTTATAGAAATATTTTAATCTAAAATATAATTCTATGTAGATATTATTGAAAAAAATTTTCTTCTCATCAATCACGAGTCACTACTCAACACTCTACACTTTATAAAAAATATTACATATTCTATGGAAAAAAAATTATGAATATGAAATGTAAAAATGAATAATAACTGATACATAAAATTTATATTGTTGAAATATAAGCACATTCATTGTTTTTATTTATTTATTTTTAACTTAGCATTCATTGTTGGTACTATATAAAAAAAAATCTATTTTGCTACCTCAATGGTACTGCTCATTTGGAAAATTATTTATTTATTTATTTAATAATTAAAAAAATAATTTTAAATATATTAATGTATTTTTTTATTTTTTAAAAATATTTAAATATATTTAAAAAAAAAAAAAACTCTGAATATAAGTTACGGTCAATTACAATGTGCTACTCTTGACGGCAGCCAGACTCAAAAAAAGGAAAAGGGCCCACAGTTTTTGCCATTTTATTAATCAATGCATGGTCGTCGTTCTTTGATGTGTAAAACGACAACTGTTTACTCCAAAGAAAACAATAACATAAAATAACAAAAAGCGCAACAGTACAAATGACATATTGTGACATTGTCTTCCTACAAAGCTAAGTACTGCAAGTGCCACGCGCTCTGGGTTTTCCCGCTTCGGTTTGGTTGATTGCACCGCTCAGCTGCTGCCACGTCGTTACTAACTAGCTCCTAACCCTTCCCCAATTCCCACCTGTCTTGTTATTGAACAGAATATGCACGCGCCACGGCGGCAATTGAGCATCGAACCCTTCCTAAATGGTAACCACACAAGTGTAAATTGTAATGAACGACTAGGAATACGTTTTATCTGGAAAAAAAAAATTAAAAAACCATTTCTCCACGACTCTTCCGCAGAGCCAGTTGATCAGGTCCAGGAATTTTCGTCTGCTGCCTTGTCATATATATAGCCTGCTGTAAACAGAGACCAGAGATGTTCTCTTCATCCCAAGGCTTGCCAAGATTTGCAGGAGCTAGAGCTGAGTTCCAAGGTATTCATTTTTGGTCATTTCTGGTGCAGTAGTAGTCAGACTGATGATACTGCCGTATATCATTTTGCTTGGATGAAAACTCTGGGAATAGCTATACGTGCTTCTCTTTGACAATCTTCGTATACCGAAAGTGAGTTACTGTGGCATTCTGTAAACGGTCCTCTCGGTTTTGCATGTCTCGGTTTTATGACTGTTTTCTGGCTTTTCCTGTTTACTGTTACTCCGTAGTGGCTCTCCGTATAGTATCTTTTGTTTGTCCTAGTAACGTTTGTAGTGTTGGGTGAGAACGTGATATGATGGGTCTTACTAATTACCAGTGGATGGCCTCGAAGAAGTTAATTTGATTTGCGAAGATAACGTGTTTATGGCAACAGGCCCTTTTCTCTACTATTTATGATGGTGCTATTTAGATCCTACCCTATTTTACACATTTGTTTCCTTTTGCTTTTTATTTTTTTTAACCTTTGCTTCTGTAATTGGTTTGTTTTGGCAAGTGCCAGTTTTGAGCACCCTTTTGTTCAATGAAGTTCATGATGGGAGGGATGCGCTTGTCACTCCTTCATTTCTCGTTTTTTGTGCGATGTAGTTCATTTGCCAAGAAATAGCGAAAAGAAAAGAACACCCATTTGGTCTGGAAAATTGTCTGCGACTTGGTTCTAGTAGACGTTAAGGCAGTACCTCTGAACTCTCACAGCCTCGAGTTTAATGTTTTACAACGTTACCCTAACTTCTAAAGCTATGTTTTTTGGCCTCGTTGATTTCAAGTTTATAAGATTATTACTCGTTTATTTTTGTATATGAGATAAAATGAGTTGATATTAAAATTAAAAAGTTAAATAAGGTATTGTTAGAATATATTTTTTAATATTATTTTTATTTTAGAATTTGAAAAAGTTGAATTATTCGTTTTATTTTGTATTAGAAGTTAGAAAAATTATAATGATGAAATAAGATGAGATATTTTTTGAAAACAAATTAGGAAGCCAATGGAAAAAGATGAATTTAATAATTTTATTTATTTCTACCATGTCCGTTAATTTCACACTTATAATCTTACATTGCATCTTTGCCATCTGATACGTGATTTTGAATCTTGTTCGTTTTGGGGGGTGATTTTTATTTTAGTTTCGAAAGATCATGTTACAAGGTTTTGTCAATGTTCTCTAGGATCCTGATCCATTTTGTCTGTTCTTTTCAGGTAGCGAGAGGAAGCAGATTGACGGAAATCCTGCGTGGAAAGAGTGATTCTGTACTCTGCACTTGAAGTTTGGAACATGTCTTCTGAGGCTTGGATCACTTCTATCTCATGCTCAAGCCCTCTGATGCAATCCTCTGAGGACGACCCTATTTCAATCACATTCCATTGGCTAAAATTCATTTTCCTTTCCCCGTGTCCTCAAAGAACTCTATTATCTTCTGTTGACCTCGTCTTCTTGCTCACCCTCTTGGTATTTGGAGTTCAAAAGCTCTATTCAAAGTTCACCTCCAACAGCCAAACCAGCTCTGACCTCCACAAGCCCCTCGTTAGAAACAACAGAGCTGCTCTAAGGACTACACTGTGGTTTAAGCTGTGTCTGATTGCTAGCGTTCTGTTAGCATTTTCTTACACAGTTATAAGCATTTTAACATTTAGTAGCAGCACGCAATTTCCTTGGAAACTAATTGATGGACTATTTTGGCTAGTCCAAGCCATAACTCATGCAGTAATCACAATCTTAATCATCCATGAAAAAAGATTTCAAGCTGTTACTCATCCTCTATCACTTCGATTTTATTGGGTTGCAAATTTCATTGTTGCTGCCTTGTTTATGGCCTCTGGGTTTATGCGTTTAGTCTTTGTAGGAGAGCCACAGGACATCGATTTGACATTGGATGATGTAGTTTCTATAATTTCTTTTCCGTTGTCCATGGTTCTTCTTTTTGCTGCTATTATAGGATCTACTGGGGTGACAGTGACGAGAGAAATTGAAACAATTATGGATGTAGAAACAAAATCCTATGAACCGCTTTTGAACCAATCAAATGTGACTGGATTTGCCTCAGCTTCTATAGTTTCCAGGGCCTTTTGGCTTTGGATGAACCCCCTGCTGAGTAAAGGCTATAAATCTCCTCTCAAGATTGAAGAAATCCCATCCCTTTCACCTGAACATAGAGCTGAAAGATTGGCAGTGGTCTTTGAATCAAGTTGGCCTAAACCACATGAAAAATCAAATCACCCGGTCCGAACCACATTGCTCCGGTGCTTCTGGAAGGAAATTGCCTTCACTGCCTCCCTTGCAATTGTGCGGCTCTGTGTCATGTATGTAGGGCCCATTCTTATACAAAGTTTCGTGGATTTCACCTCTGGGAAGAGAAGCTCCCCTTACGAAGGATACTACCTTGTATTGATTCTCCTCGCCGCAAAATTTGTTGAAGTTCTCTCGACTCACCAATTTAACTTCAATTCTCAGAAGCTTGGAATGCTCATTCGATCCACTCTTATCACTTCTTTGTACAAAAAGGGTCTGAGGTTGACAGGTTCTGCTCGGCAGGCTCATGGAGTCGGACAGATAGTGAATTACATGGCCGTTGATGCTCAGCAGCTGTCTGATATGATGCTACAGCTGCATTCCATATGGTTAGTGCCTTTGCAAGTTGCTGTGGCCTTGGTACTCCTGTACAACTACCTTGGCGCTTCAGTAATTACAGCAATTTTTGGAATTCTTGGTGTTATGGTATTTATTATATTCGGTACTCGGAGGAATAACCGGTTCCAATTCAATGTGATGAGAAATCGCGATTCCAGAATGAAGGCAACAAATGAGATGCTTAATTACATGCGAGTAATCAAGTTCCAGGCATGGGAGGAACACTTCAATAAGAGAATTCAAGCTTTCCGTGAATCGGAGTTTGGATGGCTTTCCAAGTTCATGTACTCGATCTCTGGAAATATTGTTGTAATGTGGAGCACCCCGTTATTGATATCGACCCTCACATTTGCTACTGCAATTTTCTTAGGAGTTACTCTTGATGCAGGGACAGTGTTCACAACAACTACAATCTTCAAAATCTTGCAGGAACCAATCAGGACATTCCCACAATCGATGATCTCTCTTTCACAAGCAATGATATCACTTGGGAGGTTGGATAAGTACATGATGAGTAGGGAATTGATGAACGATTCGGTGGAGAGAGAGGAGGGATGTGATGGTAGAATTGCTGTGGAAGTTAAGGATGGGGTGTTTAGCTGGGATGATGAAAATGGAGAGGAAGCCTTGAAAAATATAAATTTGGAGATCAATAAAGCGGAGGTTACAGCTATTGTCGGGACTGTGGGATCTGGGAAGTCTTCTCTCCTAGCATCAATTCTTGGTGAGATGCACAAAATATCAGGAAAGGTATGGATTCTAATGGAGGAGGGTGTATGAGATTTTTCTTTTTTCCTTCGTCATGAATTTAGGTGCTGTGCATCCACTTTTTAATAAAGATTTCTTATAAAAAAGAATTTAATTAGGTGCTGTGCGCATGTTTCATTGAGAAAGCCTTTCTGCTATTATATCTGCCCGTCTATGTTATGTTTATGCATTGTATGCTGTAAACATGATTTGAATTCTATGTTGGTTGGGATTAATCCAGTTGTTACTTGTATATAGATACTTACATGGTAGAAGCATAATCAAACACAGCTAGTGAAAACTTTAAATTGGTAAATTGTTCTGATTTATGAATCTCTGACCGACCTTTATGTCTTTGGTTAAATAGGTCAGGGTTTGCGGAACAACTGCCTATGTAGCTCAAACTTCATGGATTCAAAATGCCACCATTCAAGAGAACATCCTATTCGGTTTGCCACTGGACAGAGAGAGATACAGGGAAGTCATCAGGGTTTGTTGCTTGGAAAAAGACATGGAAATGATGGAGTATGGAGATCAGACTGAGATTGGAGAGCGTGGAATCAATTTAAGTGGTGGCCAAAAGCAGCGAATACAACTTGCTCGGGCTGTATATCAGGATTGTGATATCTATCTTCTTGATGATGTCTTTAGCGCTGTTGATGCACATACTGGAACAGAAATATTCAAGGTCACATTGAATTTTACTTTCTTTCTAGTTTGGAATTTCTTTGTAAACTTAATTATTCTTGTTTTATTCCACAAACAACTGGACACAATAGTTTGTCATTTGAAGCAAAGTTAACATAGTATAACTTTTGAGGTAGTATTATATTATGATAGATCTATGTTTAGTGCATATACTGCTGCCACATGTTACTTTCTATAAACCAGACTGCTTGTTTTAAATGGTTTTTTCTGTAACATGCTACTTCTACTTCAGAAGCTACTGACTTGACTTACATTTAGATAGCTCTTTTGTTCTCCTTAAGACCATGGTATCAGAATGTTTCTAACTGTTTTGTATTCATGCCTTTTCAAAGGAATGTGTGAGAGGAGCTCTCAAAGGCAAGACTATTCTACTTGTAACCCACCAAGTTGATTTCTTGCATAACGTGGATCTTATCTTAGTAAGTGCAATTTTTTATCTGTTAAGTGTAATTATGACTTATTTTTTGCTGGTAGTTCAATTATTACTCACACAGTAACACACATCTGTTTAGTGAGTTTATTTCTCACTTTTGCTTTCTGATATCAGGTTATGAGAGATGGCATGGTAGTCCAATCGGGAAAGTACAATGATTTACTAGATTCTGGCATGGATTTCACAGCGCTTGTTGCTGCCCATGACACGTCCATGGAACTTGTTGAGGTGGGCACCACAATGCCTGGTGAAAATTCCCCCAAATTACCAAAATCAACTCAAACCTCAGCCAATGGCGAGGGCAAGTCCGTTGATCAGCCAAACTCTGATAAGGGGACATCCAAGCTCATCAAAGAGGAGGAGAGAGAAACTGGCAAAGTGAGCTTGCATGTTTATAAACTTTACTGCACTGAGGCTTTTGGGTGGTGGGGTGTGGCTGCAGTGCTGGTGATGTCTCTACTTTGGCAAGTATCTCTGATGGCGGGTGATTATTGGTTGGCATTCGAAACTTCAGAAGAGCGTGCTATGTCATTCAACCCTTCTTTGTTCATTTCCGTCTATGCAATTATTGCAGTTGTCTCATTTGTGTTGATACTGATAAGGGCCTTTTCTGTTACATTTGTGGGGCTTAAGACAGCCCAAATTTTCTTTGTGCAAATCCTGCACAGTCTCTTGCATGCTCCCATGTCATTTTTTGACACTACACCTTCAGGAAGAATTCTAAGTCGGGTAAGAATTCAGAATAAGATGGTTTTTTTAGCGTTTAAGGTTTCATTTTTCATGTGAAGTTGTGTAGATTGATGAAGTTTTAATTTCTTATTTTTCCTTCCTGCAGGCTTCAACTGATCAGACGAACATTGACCTCTTCCTCCCCTTTTTTATGAGCTTAACAATTTCCATGTACATCACAGTGATCAGCATCTTCATCATCACGTGCCAGTATTCTTGGCCCACGGTATTCTTATTGATTCCGCTTGCATGGCTGAATGTCTGGTATCGGGTATGGGCCCTCCTTGTATTGTGTTATTACGATTTGTTGCTGTTGCTATTGTAATCTCACATTAAAGAGACAAATTATACTTCATTAAACATGTCATATGCCTCCATAGGTGGTCACCTAATAGAATTCCATTAGCCAGAAGGTTTAATGAGTGGATGAACCAGAGCCCAGGACATACATACTATTATTCGTTCTGAACAACTTTGAACCTTGGCATGTCGATGCTTAATAGGGTCCCTTTATTTATACAAAGAAAAAGCAACTATATATATATATATATATATATTTTTTTTTTACAGCTAAAGTTTCATTAATAATCAGAACCCAACTTGTTTGAAAGAAATGAGATCATGTAAAGTGATGTTGATGATTTCCCTATCTTGTGGTTCAGGGGTACTATCTTGCATCATCACGTGAATTGACCCGCCTTGACTCTATCACAAAAGCACCTGTTATCCATCATTTCTCGGAAAGTATCTCTGGCGTTGTAACTATCCGCTCATTCAGGAAGCAGGAGGGGTTTTGTGAGGAGAATGTCAAGCGTGTTAATGCCAACTTACGTATGGATTTCCATAACAATGGATCCAATGAGTGGCTGGGTTTCCGTTTAGAACTGCTTGGGAGCTTCATCCTCTGCATTTCTACTATGTTCATGATCCTGCTACCTAGCAGTGTCATAAGGCCAGGTATGAGCATTGGCAATAAATAATGGTAATTTGATTATATGAGATGCCAGACATTTATACAAAGGATCATTCACAAATGATTTGTCACTGCCTATTGTTGTTTTTTTGGTTTTTGTTTCTGGTGAATAAGAATTTCCATATTCAATATCAAATGTATCAGATAATCTATGGCTTCTTGACATTATTTTGAGCTTTCCTTATGGGTTTTGGTAAACTCAAGATGCAAAATTGTGGCTTTACAAAAGATTTTTCACTGTCTCTTGTTATTGGTAAATGAGAATTCTTGAATTCAATATCTTGAAATCTCTCGTATGATCTATGGACTCTTAATATTCTTTTGGGTTTTGTTTATGGGTTTTGCTAAAATCAAAACTCAAGATATGTTTAGTGTTTTCAATGTATGAGCTCATCCAGTATATGAATGATATTGCGGCGTACCATAAAATCTATTTATTTTTCCTTTCTTTATTATAAGACCATCAAATTTTACACATTTAACGTACCAACATGTCATTACAGAAAAGTTGACTCATTCATTTCCTCTAAATTTTGCAGAAAATGTTGGTTTATCTCTTTCCTATGGATTGTCCCTAAACGCCGTGTTGTTTTGGGCCATATATATGAGCTGCTTCGTGGAAAACAGAATGGTGTCTGTTGAGCGAATAAAGCAATTCACCAATATTCCATCAGAAGCATCATGGGAAATCAAAGACCGTCTTCCTCCTCCAAATTGGCCCACCCATGGAAATATTGACCTCAAAGACTTGCAGGTAAGTGGCCTTCAAATATTTCTGTTCTAGGGAAAATTATATTTTGCACCCTCAAACTACTACCATTTTTTCAATTTCCATCCTAAACTATCAAACTAGTATTTTGCACCCTAAACTACAAATTTAACAATTTTGACTGTTGATTAAAATCTGACCATTAAAATCAATGAAAATTGGTCTTGTGACAAATCTTAATGGTTTGATCTCATTTGAGGATGAAAAATTGCCAAAATTTGATTTGTTAGTTTACCATAAAACTTGCGAATTTTGGTGGTTTATGGTGCATCTTGCAAAATCGGTGGTAGTTTAGGTGCGTAAAGGAGTGTAATTTTCCCTTAGGTTTTTATGTTTTGATAATTAAATTGAACTTCATGTGGTATTTGTTAGAGTTTCCCTCCCACGCTATTGTATTATCCCTTAGTTGATATAACTTTTGTCTTGCTCAGAAAAAAAAAAACATATTGCACTTCATGTCTTCAAATTCCTAAATTATCAAAATCAGTATTCTGTGGTTAGAATTTGATGGAAAGGCAGATAAAGATGGCCTGATGCTAACACGTAAATCAACAGAAAGTATTTAACTAGATTTTTTACCTCTGGTAAAATTTAGGGGAATCTTATGCTTTCAAACATAAAACAAGTTAATAATAACATCTATGCTAATCATACCTTGAATATTTGGCATGCAGGTTAGATATCGTCCAAACACTCCTCTAGTTCTGAAAGGGATTACTCTAAGCATTCATGGGGGAGAAAAGATTGGGGTCGTTGGTCGAACAGGAAGTGGGAAGTCAACTTTGATCCAGGTTTTCTTTAGGCTGGTTGAACCTTCGGGAGGGAGAATCATTATAGATGGCCTTGACATTTGCATGCTTGGGCTTCATGATCTTAGGTCTCGGTTTGGTATCATTCCTCAAGAACCTGTTCTTTTTGAAGGGACAGTGAGAAGCAACATGGATCCAATTGGACAGTATTCAGATGACGAGATATGGAAGGTAAACTTACCTCTGTTATTTTCAGATTATTGTCAAGAGTTTTATGCTGGCAGGAGAGATGCTTATCCTACCTAACATATGTTTTTAAACTAGTTAAAATACCACTTCTGTATCAATTATTGCTCTAATGGGCCTGATTATGTTTTTGGTCGCATGTGATTTTTCATTAAGATTGATGGAGTAATATATTTAGCACACTATAGCATTTCTGGCATGGCATACTTTTAAGAACCATCTGTACAAAAGTTTGCATATAACATCTGTTTGCAGAGCTGAGAGCTTATTACTTTTGCAGAGCCTGGAGCGTTGCCAACTTAAAGATGCGGTGGTTGCAAAACCTGATAAGCTCGATTCTTTAGGTAAGTGACTTGCCATTTTTTGCAGTATGCTCTTCCAAAAGAAGCACCAATCTGCAACTGACCATTTCCATAATATTGGACTCCTTAGTGGCTGATAATGGGGACAATTGGAGTGTGGGACAAAGACAGCTTCTTTGTTTGGGCAGGGTTATGCTTAAGCATAGCAAAGTCTTGTTCATGGATGAGGCCACTGCTTCTGTTGATTCCCAGACTGATGCTGTAATTCAGAAGATCATCCGGGAGGACTTTGCATCCTGTACAATTATCAGCATTGCTCACCGAATACCCACAGTCATGGACTGTGATAGGGTTTTAGTAATAGATGCAGGTCTGTGTTTCTCTCTTTTCTTTGTTTCCATGAACAGATTATGCATTTGCATAGGTTAGAGGTTATTGTGATCTACATTTTCCTTTCAATGTATCAGAGTCCACATCTTTGTAGCTAGGTCATGAAAAAACTTAATATTATTCCAAGAGGAAGTTTCATTGTAGTGGCAGCATCAACTCACTTAGGATATGACCAGTTTAGCAAACTTTACATCCAGAATGGTCCAAAAGATCTCACATTATGGTATACACCTGGCGGTACTAGAGGATTGATTACTTGTTTTCGAAATAAGATGGGAGGAAAAATAAAAGCGGATGGCTACTTTGAGGACTTCCAAATTTTCATACATGATGAAAATCATAATTGATAAATTTTGCTTGACAGTTTTTATTCAACATGCATTGGGCTCTTACATAGAGAAACCCTTTCACAATAGACAGCTTGAAATGGTTCAAATCTCTTTATGAAAATTATTTTTCTTTCAACCACACAAGAATGTGGAAATAATACGACAAATTGCTTACATGAAGCTAATTGAAATAGGCTTCCAATAATAATTGATTTTGTGCCTTATTTGGATTCATAACACACTATAGGTTTGTTGGAACAGGAAGATTGATATATGTTGGAAACAAATATTGTTCTTCCAATGTAAATAAAGTCATTCCTTCTCTCTGCCACTGTGATTTTGAATGCTGAATACCAAGAATAGGCTGACTATGCCCGTTTTATCAATAACCTTTATGCACATCCCTAGTGATCTAGCTCACCAACAAGAGCGGACCCAAATCGTTTTCCTTGGAAACAAGAAAGTTTTTGTTCCTTCCATATGGCTTAAGCTGCATGTAGACTTCATAATTTATAGGATTTGCCTGATACTGCTTGGCATTGCTTACCAAATGAAGTTTGAAGCTTATGCTATGCCCCTTCTCTTTCTACTTCTTGACAGGATGGGCAAAGGAATTTGATAAACCATCTCGTCTGATCGAAAGGCGATCGCTCTTTGGGGCATTGGTTCAAGAGTATGCCAACCGCTCATCTGGGTTGTAAGACAACCCTAGTCAGTCTCCTTTCCTATCCAACTGCTGCTAGTCTTGGCTGACCATCAGATCCCATGACAGAATTCCCTTACTAGGTAGCTGATTACTCTTTTCATTGAACTTTTTTTTTTTTTTTTAAATGCACTGGTTCTTTGTATTAACGCCCCACTATTTGCAATCTCTCTAAATGCAATTGGAATTGAATTGTAGAAAGCATATGACAGTTATGGGCAGCTCAATATTAGTGCTGTTATTCAAGGTAACAATTAAGTCGTTAAAATAAATTGACTGAAGAAAACTATTGATGCCCCATAGCTTTTGCTCTGTTTGACACAATTAATGCTGCATGGTTGATGCCTATGGGGACTCTTGCTTCCCAAACGAGATATGAACCATTTATGGACCAGTTTTACTCATATTAGATCTCTTATACATGTTGAGGGAGCTCTTCATGTGGGGTCTAGACTCTAGAGGGTGGAAGGTGCTTATATCAAATGATATGAATCTCATTCTCATCTCCTTCTTCAAATTTTGCCAATTGAGGTTCAACCTCATAACCTCTATTAAGATTTCATATAAAAAATATCCTTTACACCACCATTTGGATAATCACAAGGAATCAAGTATTGAAAAATAAAAATATTTAAAAAATAATTTTTTTGAAATATTGTAGATTAAAAAAAAACGCTTTGGAAGGTGGTTGTTCGGCCTTCAAAGAATGGTCTGGCCGCTTGAGGGGAGTGCTTGGAGTTAGTTAGGGATGGCCGGCCGGCGACCACCACCCTTCATAGGGTGGATCTCCCATCAGCCTGTCGGAAAAAAAGGTAGATTCATTCCATTTAAGAGGTGGGGATAACCACCACCCTTGGGATGTTTTTATTTCTTTATAATTTTTAAATAAATTATTGAAAATAATATAATATCTTACAATATTTTTTTAAAAAAGTAAGAGATTTACTATGCATCAGCCACTATTTACTCTCACAATCCACACTTATAGTTTTTTTCATAAGGTGTGAGAGTGTTTTTCATAGGATATGAATTTGTTTTTCATAAGGTGTAGGGTGTGTGATGATGAATAGTGATTGATGAGAAAAAATTTTCTAATACATTGTATGTCATATTTGTTTTTTTATTTATGAAAGTAAATATTGAAATATTATTTTGATATGCAAAAACATTTATTTATCATGTAAGACACTATACTTGTTAAATGAAAAAAAAAAAAAATAACATACTTATGATCTTGATGTGATGAAAATAAATAAATGAAAATAAGATTAGAAACAGCCAAATAAAAAATAATTAAGGTAACATTATCTATAGAGAGACCCCCACGACAACATTTTATTTTTATTTTTATTCCATGAACTGCTTGATCTAAACGCAACGTTTCGGACTTGTTTTCTTACCACAAGTTCTTAAACCCTTGAACCCTACTCTTCTCCTTCGTCTCCTGGCCAGAGAAACCACAGAGGCAGAGAGAGAGGATGGGGGGGTCACGTAGAAAGTACAAGAAGTTGAAGCCGAAGGTGCGGGTGGGACTACCGAAAAGAAAACCTAACGTATTCAAGCCGGCATTCTCTCTTCCTCCGAAGCTCAGCTCCTTGCTTCCGCAAGACCTCAAGTGGGACGACAAGGCCAGCGTCATCCATAACTACAAGTCTTTCGGTGTCCTTTCCAACCCTAACTTGCTTGGCGTCCGATCCCGCACCTCTCACATTATCGAAAGCGACTCTCTCCAGGTCCCTCAGACGTCCGATGGACCTGAAGCTGCCTCCACGGGGCTCGATCCGATCGATTCCGGTAGCGACCTCGAGGAGGACGGTCTGTTCTTTATCCCTTTTGATTTTCATTTTTTTTCCTACGGCGATGATTCCTGGCTTCTGTTTGAATCTGTGATAAATTTCCAAATTTGAGGGATTGTTTATTGTTTATTTAATTTTCTGACTGTGCTGATCATTATGCTTCATTTCCCTTTACTGGGAAGTCTGACCAGTGAATATTAGACACTAATTGAAGATATATAACCTTTCAATTGGACTGGACTGTACTAAAAATGTCTTCTTTTCTTTTCTAGGTCTATCGATCTCTCGGTAGACTGTTAGTTTAATTTTCGTGTAGGATGTTGGATTCTGGGTTCTGAATGATATATACTGGGTGCTATATTTTACATTTTTTCCTGTATAAATTTTCTGTTTAAATACTAAATTTGCTTGATTCAGAACAGGAAATCTTGTATTAATTGCCTCCTGACTTACCTTTTGTCATGCAATATAACCTTTTCTTTTTTATGGCTTTTTTTTGTAAGAATACAGACCTTTCTTTTTTTCTTTTTTCTTTTTTATAAGAAATATAGACCTTTTAAGAAATAAAAAAGTTCAGTGTGATGGGAAAATGGTCATATATGACCTGTGAATATGAGAGTATGAGTTGCAAAGGCCAATGTTTCTTTAAAGAAATACTACATACTACACCTATGCTAATGCGTTGACATGACATTGTCCATCAACCCTTATATTTTATTTTTAGGAAAACAATAGTTTGTCCAAGGGTCAATGGACTGTGCCACTTTAATACAGTTTGATGGGAGCGAAGTATATAGTATAACTCATTTGCTTGATCGCATTTGCCATATTGGAGGAATGCTACTTTCACTGTGTTCCTCCCAGACCTACATAAGGCTCTGTCCCTATTTAACATTTCCTTGCAAATTTGTTATTGTTACAAGACGAAGGACTTTTTAACCATGTCGTTCCTACCATGCATACATGTTGGGGCAATTAAAAAAAATCCTTTTTAATGAATCAAGGTATCTTAAAATTCGAGATATAAGTATAAAATAGCAAAGAATATGGATCCAGGCATCCATAAATCCCAAAAGCTAACATCCTTCCAAAAAAGTGATAAAACCTTAGGATATACCCATAAAATGTCTAAAATTTAACAGCCTAACAAGAAACTGATAAATCCCTACATTCATTAAATATAAGACAGAAACTGATAAATCCCTACATTCATTAAATATAAGACACGCAAGTTTTAGCTTTTAAAGAAACTGTTTGAATTCAGCATCCACTCTCCATCTAGTTGATGGGAAAGAATATAAAGAATCGCACTTGTTAGAAGCCTAAATGGTTTAGATGAAGGAAAACTTCCCTTGTATCTGCCTAAAGTGAATGCAATCCTCAAACAATTGTGCAAGTGAAGTCTTAATGCCAAAAAGCTTAACACTAGACCCATTAGATTAGTCTCTTCTAGAGGTCAGTTTGTACTTGGGCTATGTCTATTTTCCTATTTTCTAATGAATAAAACTTCTTGATTACCTGTAAAAAAAGGAAGGTCCGTTGGTCAAAGAGATCCATCAATTTGATCTTTCAGGAAGTTTTCAGTTTAGATTGTTAGCTATATTTATATTGTACATGTAAATGCACATCTCTTTTCATGGAAGTTCTGTTATAGATGTTCAAGTTTATCTGTACTGAAAGGACATGATCCATCTGAGCAGTCTTTGATAATGGCTGATTCCATGACTTCTCTTTTGGCCACAAAGATTTGAAAACAGCACTGGGAAAGCAGCGAAGGGATGGGGAATCCGCACCTCCACAACCATTGACATCAATGCAGCGTCTTCATATAGGTCGGCTGATTGAGAAATATGGAGACGATTACGAGGTAGAATAAAAGTTCAGATATTTTTTTATAAGGGGGGTTTGGGGTTATGGGAACTTGTGCCTTGGATATACCTCTTGAGATAGGATGGCAAATGCTGTTACCTTGTAAGACCATTGGCAATTTTTTTTTTTGTCTCAAGTTCGTGAAATTAGTGCTTTCCTTAATCGTTTCTTTTCATGTGCTGTAGAGGATGTTCATGGATACAAAGCTAAATGCCATGCAGCATTCAGTTGCAACTCTGGAGAAACTTTGCAAAAGGTATCACATGCATAAAGATAGGAATCCATTGATAGTTTCCAGTTGAGAATGGCTTTGTTTGGTGCCGGGATGCCTTTCGATCCCTTGGAACTACAGTACTATGTTTGGAATCTCAATTTGTTGTATGCTGATTTATGCTAGTCTATTGTTACTTAAAAATTAAAGGAACTTAGCTCAAGGGTAAATGATTATCAGCCTCTCTGTTCGCACCCTTGTGTGTGGATGATGATGGGCCTTTCGAATCCATCCTCCGGTGGCTTGTGTCTTAACTACGCTGAAGTCCGCGGGGGGTGGGGGTGTTGTTTGGAATTCTCAGAGTATCCTCTATTTTGTAATGCAAACACGAGTGGTTTGATAAGACTAGGAGCTGGTAATATTGATCCAAAACTTGCAAAGAAAGTTGCACTTTTGACTTGGAAGAAGAAAGAAGTGAACCTTTTGTGCTACTTTCGGATAAAAAGGGCCAAAAGTAATATGCTGAGCTTGGGCATGATGATGACGAAGTAAATTAAGGACCGCTAGTTTAATTCCTTTGTATCATTCCATCTAAAATCTTACAGTCGCTCTGTAATCCACCGTATCAATGAATCATCGTCACTGTTTGCTTTGGCGTGATATGTTTTCTCGAAAATAATTTCTGACTGTCATTCTTTCAACATTCATTGACATGGCATCGAATGATTGTAACAAGTAAAAAATAGCAACCATCCATACAAACCGTTGCAATCAATAAAATCACTGTTATATATACTGTGTTGAAACAAAAACGGACTATACAAAAAGAAAAAGAAGAAAATAAACACAAACAGGTCACAGGCATCTACATTTATTATTTTCGGATGCATCGTTGATGCTGATTCTATAGTTAGCACTAGGAATGAAATTGCCTAATTAGACCCCCATAAACGCCCGACATTGGTTCTCCCAGTGCTCTTTCGACTGCCGAAGCCTCTCTACTCTTTCTGACTGAAGCCGCTCCTCCCAGTATTCCCTGCAGCTGTTCAATATATGCGTGTTCAGTTTTTCATTTATTCTTTCTATTAATTCTGATTCAAATGTCTTCTTAAACATAAGGTTTAACTTCCAAAAGGCCTATACCTTCTGCCCAATAGAATATTAAGCTCGTCCAGGTGTACAGCACCTTCATAAACTCTGGCCTGCAAATCAACAGAAAGGAATTACCATGTATTGCCAAAAGGTGAAGAGTTTATATTTTTATAGCTCTTGAGGCAGAGAAGCCAAAAAGATGAAGATTGTGTAAATTCTATATGTTCAGTTCTGTTTTATTTTTAATTTTTTCTCCTGGTGAAACGAAAGAACTACTCGATACATATCTGCATCTTGTCACCCTGCGACGACATTATCATCAACAGAGAGAGCTGTCCCACAATCCAAGAGATTGAAATATGGTAACTTACCTCTCGGCAAAGAGGGCATTTGGCTTTAGACTCTGCTACTTTTAGTCCATCCACAATAGTCACTCCAGCAGCCGAGCAAGCACACATATAGCAGAAAATATGGCCACATGTGAGGGAAACCGCATCAAAGACTGTGTCCTGTTACCAAAAAAGAAAAAAAAAAAATTTAACAATCGAATAACGGTCAATGGAGGTGAACTCAATGAAGTACCATCAAGACAGAGTCAATAATTGCGCTTGTTATTTAGATTGGCAAACAGATAATATCTCTGGTCCTAGAATCTGAAGTGCTCTATGTTTTATACTGATAAAATATGATTCTTGAATCCTATTGGAGAGAGCAGATCCAGACTATGGAAACCTGACTTCTAAAAACTGACCATATGCAAGGTCTAGAGTGAAATTAGAAACTAGATTGTGGTCAAGCAATTTTATGATTATTTTTTTGTCATTTCTAGACCAATCTCAATAGACCTTTTAGTTCTGCAAGTGGATGTTTTATGTTATTAGATGTCCTATTTGCAGAAGAGCATGTACCATGCACATCCACAAAGCCCAGAGATTCCATCGAAGTCCTTAATGTAGTTTAGTTTGCACACTCAGCAAAATGAAAGCTGGAAACTTACCAAGCATATAGAACAAGTCAAATCGATATCGACTTTGACTGAATCAAAGAGCTCACAAGTAAGTGATGGTTTGCCATCATTAAATGTGAGGTTGCAGCCCTCAAACAATGTTGGTGCCTTCCTAGATTTGATCTTGCTTTCCCTTAGATTGATGTGGAAAGCCATGAGCTCACAGAGCCAGGGACTCTGAAGAATTTCAATATGCATGCTTTGTGCTTGTGACTTGAAGGCCTGACCTTGCTTAGAGTAATGAATCTGAGGTCAAAATGAAAAAAATTCAAGCAAATTCATAAAAGGAAAACAAAATATTATCAAATCGTGTGGTTAACATTCATTTCAAAAAGTGGGATAGATATACTTTATCATATTTCTTCAGAATTTTTCTTATTGCAATGGCATTGATCAGTGCATAAGTGACAAGGTCCTTTCCTTCTTGGATTAAGGTGCCATGATTCTTTTGTAGCTTGCCTTTGAACCAAATAATGTACTTCCGAAAGCCAGAAGCAAGATGCAGCTCAAGCAATTTCTGCGCACGCTCATTGAAGCAACCTACTACTGCAGACATTTCCTTGAGAAGAGAAGGAAAGAAGGTTCCATCGCACACTACACATCGGATAGAACAATCTAAACGTTTAAAGTTCTTCTCCAGTATATTGTATTTTTTATCTCGAAATCTAGATCAGTGGTAATCTACCAAAATGATACAAAAACAGAAGCTATTGGCATATCATGGCACTTGGCTCAATCCTCAGTTAAAGGAAAAAAAAAAAAAAATTAACCAAGTCCCATTTCAAATGCATTGAGAATGAACATGATAATTGCAGAATTATAACATACAAAGTACCACTGCTTTCATTACGACAAAAAACTCCCCCCTACAGACGAAGGTAAAAGAACGGGAGGTAATATGCCAAAATTAGATTACGGCCGTTTGGATACAGAAATGATTTCATTTTACCTCATTTCATCGTTACAATTTTTCTAAATTTTCACGTAAAATATAATAAACAATTTAATTTTTTTAAATCCTAAAACAATAATAATATTAAAAAAATAATATTTAATAATATTTTATTCAATTTTCAACTTCCATCTAAACCCATCTCATTTCACCTCACTATCCAAATGGGGCAGTATAATATTAGAGTCTGCAGGTATCGTCTTGACGTCTACTGCAATCGATTATTGTTCTGATAACTCGAAATATCTATTACCTTCAAAATAGCTTTGAAATGGAAAAATAAAGCTACTTTTCATGATTGAGTTTGGTAGTATGAGTTATAAAGGATCTATAAAAAAAGAACATTGAGCCAGAGAAAGAGATCGTGAAGAAAACTTTGAAGATGCATCAAATAGAACCAAGGAATCATTCAATCATACATCATTTGGGTTTTATCTAAAAAAAAAAAAAAAAGCAGGAAAAAAAGTGTTATTGGAATTATTTCAGACAAAACATTTGCAACAAATAACATTGGTAAAATTCCTTCAATAAGGAAAAAAAATAAAAGAGAGAGCGAGTAAAAATTACTTGATCTGAGCACATAACAAAATCCAACAGATTTACCAAAAAGCCAATCTAGATTAGGGAACTGCGCAATAACCCAAACAAACTAGAAAATATGAGAAATATATTTAAAACTGTTGGTTGTTTTTCAAATTACCTGGGCAATGGTCAGGACATGTTTGGCTGTCATGGACCCCGTCAATGCCATTTCCAGACTGAAGATCGCTCCGGCAATTCTTCAACATCTTCTTTAGCTTCTTGAAGCCAAGCCCAGGCAGTTTTTTATCCTGGCCTTGCATGTACTCCTGGTATTTTTTGCAAAACTTCATCTTTCACCAAACACTGTTATTCGTTCTCTTGCTTTCTTCAAGATCAATGTTTCACATAATTCAAAAAACGAAAAACAAAAGGTGGTAAATCAAGATTGAGCTTGGTAAGATGAATATAACCCAACTAAGTCTGAAAGTGAATCCTTCAGTTTTTGTCCGACGCTCTCTGCCCCTTCAGGTGGTTCTCTCTCTCTCTCTCTCTCTCTCTTCTCTCTCTCTCTGTGGGATGATACGTAACGGTTTGAGCCTGGGCTAAGTGACAAAGTATTTAAAGGACAAGGAACAAATCCCAGAGAAAAAGTCAATTTACGGAAGTTTCTCGTTTTAACTTAACCCACATTTTACCGTGAGTTGTTTTAGGAAAATGATTTGGGTAGGAAGGGATGCAAATTTATAAATTAAAAACAAGGTCTTTTATTTATTTTTATTTATTATATATCTTATTTTTTTCAAAGAGTTTGTCCGTAACGTACGTTCAAAAAGACATGTATCTATTAAAGTCTCGTTTAGATCGAAGATAAATTGAGATGAATTGTAAATAATAATAAAATAGATTATAAATAGTAATAAAATTTATAAATTAAAATTGATAAATATTAGTGAATAGTAATGAGATGAGTTGAGATAGATTATGAATTTAAACTGGGCATAATAAACTAGTTGTTAAGATATTTTCTATAAGACTATAGTACTTGTATGATATATGGGTAATGCTACTTGGACCGATAATGAATTGATGAAATTTGACTGATAAATGCAAATACATTTTTCTTCTTTTATTTCAATCATTTTTTATATATCTTTAAATATTTTAAAAAAATAAAAATATTAATTTAATAATAATCACTTCCTTAATCTTTAAGTAAGAAAAAATAAAAAATAAAAAATTTAATCTTATCAATAACTTTTATCGGTACATTTTATCTATTCAAGTATCATTTTCCTTTATAGATAATATATCATAAAATGTCATAATTCTTATACCGTATCATCTTGTGATAGGATGTATTTATCACTCTATTCATATATAATATTTAATAATTTTTTATAATTAAAAATGTAATGTTGTTTTTTGGGCACGAGGTGAAAGATGTGCTAATATACGTTAAAGGAAATTATATATGGACACACATTCATTGTAAAAATAGACTGAAAGTTTCGGATCATTTAAATTGTACAAGGTTCTAAAACTAAATATCCCATGGCATGGCAAAGGGGGTGATCCACCAAGACCTTCGATGGCAAATCATGATATTTTCATTTCAAGAAGTTCGAATTTTGATTAAAACTATAGCATTTTTCGTTTGAGAATTGACTATCTTTAAAGTTTGTGTCTAAATTTTATAACCTAAAGTGAGAAAGAAAGACGCATAAGCAAGTCCTAAAATATTTATAGTTATCTGAATAATTTTTTAAACAAAATATTATCTGCTAGTCTCGGAGCATGGGACGTGTTACTTCTATTAAAATTACTTGCATAAATATTAATTTTAAAAACTCAATTATTGATTCAAAAGTTTTAAGGCTGTTGGATACTAATTTGGTTAAGCATTTAACTCTAAAGATCATAACATTTCACCACGCTTCCGAATCCGGCGTCCACGGCCGCCCACTCTTTTGATGCTAACCCGGTGATAACCCTTTCCCTTTCAGCAGTTTTACTTATCTATCAGTATTCAATGATTTTATCATGCTCATACATAATACCAATGCATTTTAATCTAGCCTATAAGTTGCTTCCTCCATGATTTAAATTCATGGTGTGGTTCCTGCTCTGATACTAATTGTTAAAGACCTAATCACAGATCCAAGAGTTCTAAGATTATTAGATACTAATTTGATTAAACATTTAACCCTCAATACTAATTATAACATAATTTATATCTTTTAGATAATATATAAAGTACTCAATAAATTTTATAAATTTTATAAAATTCATATAATATGTCTATTTTTTAATTTTAACATTTTATTTTCTCAGTGCAAAATTTCCCATTTGTTACATATAAATAAACAATGATAAGGTTTCTTAAAAATAACATACATGCATATATGATATACCCAATATAAATCTTTAGGAGACCGGTTTCAATACAACTTTTTATATATAGGAAAATGCTTGATATACACATAAATACTACAAATATAACGATACACACTAATGTGTCAGTCATTTTTGTTCTCAGTTGAATTTATTAATTAGTTTTTTGCAAAGTCAAGCTTAATATTATCGTTACCAAATCTATGAGGCTCATTTAAAAAGTGTTTCATTTTATATCATATCATCATTACAATTTATCAAATTTTCACATAAAATATAATAAATAATTCAGCTTTTATGAATCTCAATTCAACTTTTTCAAATCTCAAAACAATAATAATATTAAAAAATAATATTTATAACAATATTTTTTTAACTTTCATCTAAATCCATCTAAATTTATCTCATCTCATCTCATCTCATCTTTGAATACAAACCAACGTCTTGCCTTTTTATTAGTGTAGATGTAGTAGTTTATGAGTAATGCTATAAACTACACCATCATTTTACTTTAATCACACTATATACAATGTGGCATTTTTATTTTTTATAAAGAAAGATTTAAAGGTTAATGGACAATGTCTACTCGTTATTGTGTGATAAATGTGAGATAGAAATGGTTCTCTCCCTAGCTATCATTAGTACATGTTTTTTGTTTTTAATTCATTCACTCTAAACCCATTTAAGTTGCCGCTGCATATAGGTTATGAATCTGAAAAGGATTGAAAAAGATATAAAGGGCGGAGGTTCTCTCCCTAGCTATCATTAGTACATATTTTCACGGGATGGAAGAGGTAAAAGCAAACGTATGCAATTGGGCCAACGCTCACGCGGAAAGTCATCTCCACGGTTCCGTGCCACGTGAGTATGACGGCGATGTCCAAACATCATTTTCTAGCTGCTTCTCTTATGGCTCACAGCTAATCAACGAGATAAGCTTAAAACTTAAAAAAGCATTGTGTAATAAACAGTAAGATAGGATTTAGACAACGAGATGAGATGAGATGAGATGAGATGAGAATAAAATATTATTAAAATAAATAAAATAAAATATTTTTTTATATCGAAACCTAACCTTAACCCATCAATGCTATAATGGAAATGCATGTTGTCCAGAGAATGCGTCCCGAGGATGGGTCATTCGTCCAATGCAATTTTTTTTTAATTTAATAATTAAGAAAATATTTTTTAATAATGTTGTAATTTTTTTAAATGTCTAATAATATAAAAAATATGAATAAAAAAAAATTCAAATGGCCTTATCTTAGGCAAGTTGGAGGGTATGATGACTTATACGTTATATTAAAATGCATTGAAATTATGTGTAAGTATGATATTAAGTTATTAAGAATTAATAGACAAGTGAAGTCATCAAAAAAGAAAAAATTACTATAAAGTCAGTGTCAATAGAGTGAGCTGATCAACGTTAACATCAAATTTAGAAATATGATGGAATGTTTTGATCATTTAACTAAATTAATATTAAAAAATTCTAAAACCCTTAAATCTTGACGGTTGGGTTCTAACAGTAAAATAATTTTTTTCTTTGATGTGAATTGGTCCGTTTTCCTAGCATTTTTTTACATTTGGAAACTATGAAGACCCATATCGACCGTTTGGTTTCAATTCTATCCAAAATGAACACCTGTAGTTAAAACGAGAGAAGTGTGGATCAACGACGCAACATGGGATACATTGCCACGCGTTAAGTAGGATATTCGCCACGTACATTTTGGTTAGTTGGTGGGACTTTTCTTTCTAATTTACTTGTCTGGTGGGTCACAGCAAACTATCAAAGCGTAGACGGTTACGATACGTAAGATGCCATTATGACTATGAGCCTCTAGTGAATCAGATACCACCTGGCTGCACGTAGATCTGTCTTCTGCATTCTCATTGGTCTCCCTAAATTAGATTTTTAACCATTTGGTTAAAATAATTAAATAAAGAGCAATGCACCTCAGTGTCCTCAAATTAGGATCATCATCTATTATCTATTTGGAGATTAATAACGAAAAATCCTTTTATTATTATTATTATTATTATTATTATTATTTAATCTTAAAAAACAAAAAACTCCCCTCAAGACTATTTTTCAATATTAAGACAAATAGAAATTATTAAATTTCATTCTCTCGGCTTAAATTTTTATGACAAATAATGATTTTATATGATATTATAGTAGATGTCTTGATTTAAACTCTGATTTTATATTCTATCTCTATTTAATTAAATATTCTATATATTAAACTCATTTATTGAATAAGAATTTGACCCACAAATAAAAAAAAAGTTAACAACGACTCCATCTAGGGGTCTCCAACTATTGAACTTCTAATGGCTAATTCATCGAAACTCTCAAAATGTTTTTCATATGAATAATGCTACATACATTCGTGAAATGTCCAAATATCATGTAGTTACTTTGAAAAAAAATGAGATTCACTCATAAAAAGATTAATTTCTTTTCATGTGAGTTTCATATTTATTTATTTTTTTTAAAATTAACTGTACGATATTTATACACTTATAATTACAAATATAATTTTTCTTTTCATATTGGTAGCAAGCAACCCAAAAAAGGAGTACAGATACAATAGGATAGTACTTAAAATCCACGATTGATATGATCATGTCCAACAGAAAACCGAATGTTTTTTTTTATTTTTATTTTTGTTTCCTTATTGTGCTATTCGCCAACCCCACCTGGATTTTCTGTTTTCCTAACAACAGTACTCATGTTGAAAGGAGACAGAAATTCTGGCCGAGAGAGAGAGAGAGAGAGAGAGAGAGAGAGATGAGATCTGAGATCAGGTCAACATGATGCACTTTTGAAAATGAAGGATGAGGTGGATAGCACTGGTGGCCGGTGAATCTACATCGGTCATGGGCTGCATGCATGATCGATATTGGTTTCTGCAATTAATTACTTGGTGTTTTTTCCAATGGAATATATGAATCATGTGAAGGCAGGTGAATAGTGGGAGCTGTCACAAGTCACGTACGTTCATATATATATATATATATATTCTCGCACCGAATAGAAGAATAACAAATAAGATAAAATGTAAGAGAGATAATTAACAACAATTAATTACTAGAAATGGCTCTGATACCAAAAAGCGGAAATGAAGGAGGGACTGAAGAAGAAGAGAAGGAAGGAGAATTAGAAATATGCACAATTAAAGGAGGCGGTTGAACCGACCATATGCATGTATGAAATGCAAAATAAAGTAAATGAAGAAATAATCAATAACATAATATCAAACATAAACTTTATTATATCAGCAAGTTTATGACACAATGATAGCAGGTAGTGCGGATATTTGCACTTACAAAATTGAGAGAAGGTAGGCAGGAATTTCAAAGGGTTTCTAGCCAAAATGACACCCGTGCCTGGACAGTACTAATGCTGATCACTCACGGATTTACTTTATACTTTTCTTTTACCCGTGCCTAAACAGTACTAACGCTGTTCACTCACGGATTTACTTTGTAAACAGGGACTCCTTGTTCTATAAAAGGAGAACCTTCTTTCATTTTAAGGCAGAGTTCATTTTGGCTAGAAACCCTTTGAAATTCCTGCCTACCTTCTCACAACTTTGTAAGTGCAAATATCCGCACTACCTGCTATCCTTGTGCCATAAACTTGCTGATATAATAAAGTTTATGTTTGATATAATGTTAATGATTATTTCTTCATTTACTTTATTTTGCATTTCATACATGCATATGGTCGGTTCAACCGCCTCATTTAATTGTGCATATTTCTAATTCTCCTTCCTTCTCTTCTTCTTCAGTCCCTCCTTCATTTCCGCTTTTTGGTATCAGAGCCATTTCTGATACTTAATTGTTGTTAATTACCTCTCTTGCATTTTATCCTATTTGTTGTTCTTCTACTCGGTGCGAGGCTTTCTACTGTCCCTGGTTCAGGATCATGTCGTAGTTACAAATCCTTCCAAACTACTCCACCAAGATAGCTTGGCTTCAAAATCTCATTATTAATGAGAGACCAGAAAATAAAAATTAAAGGCCCCCAAGCATGCATGGTTGCTATATATAAATATATAAGGATTGCTACATCTATAAAGAAATTACATAAAAATAATCTTACAAATTGACGTGACTTTATCTGATTCGTTAGATATATTTTTCAATAAAATTAACTTTATAATATGACGAACCACATCAAGCCACGTCAATTTGTAGAATTATTTTTATGTAATCTCTTTGTGACCAGAGTATTTCCCTAAATATATATATGTATATATTATAATATCTTTAATATTCGTGACATGATTCATATATATTATTCGAAATGTATGATTGGTCGTTGTAGCCAATATATAAATTCCTTCAACTTGGATCAATGAGATCAGACCATAGAACAAAAGTAAGATTCTATTTATAACTATTTAAAAAGCATAAAAGGGTAGCATTATTAATAGATAGTGGTAAGACCACTAAGCTTTGTCGAGCTATCACCCACTCAAGTACGTTATTACTCCATAAATTCAAAACTACTATTGGAAGATTAAATTTTCTTGGTGTTTTGATCTATTTTTTGTTCAGTTCTCAAATTTTAATTGAATAAAAAAATATTTCTTTAGCTGATTTTTCTTTTAAAAACATTCGAAAAAATTTAAAAAAAAAAGGAAAAAAAAAGATATTCGGCCATTTGTCATGTGCCATGATCCAAATCTAAAAGCAATTAATATATAGCTGGAAACTAGTGCTACCTTAAATTATTGCTCCCAGATTAAGCAGAAGCAAGATTCGATTTTTGTACATAAAATTTTATTGCGACATCTGATGACCTTCCACTTGCAGTAATCAGTGGCCCATTTGAATTTGACTGAAATCATGCACCCAAATTCCAATAGGGTGAGGCAATCCACTTAAAAGCAACCTCCAATAGCTCTTGCACTTGTAGTAATTGGGCTTTCCCCTGTATATCCATTGTTAATTTATGATTTGCCTTGAAATAAAGGTCTATTATAAGACTAATTTACTGCACAAGCTCTGTATTATTTCATTGACAAGTGATATTTATAGTCATAAAATATATAAGTATCGCATATTTTTTTAAAAAGAAATGAATAAATGTGAGATTCATATGAAAAAAATTAATTTTTAATAATAGATCTTACTCATTTAAAAAAAAATACATGACGCTTGTACAAAACCTATGACTGTATCTAATTTTATAAACAAATTAATATGATTTTGGTTATTTTCAACATACCCATTTCTTTCTTAAAAAATATATATATATAAAAAAAAAAAACCCCATTTCCATCAAAATAGTTTGTATTATTCACTCATTCGCAGCACAAGACAAGTACCAATTCAATGGCATTCATTGCTTTAAGAGTATAAATAACAACCAATTCCCACTTTGGCCATCATTAGTCTAGTGCTGCATCTCCAATGGCTCTGGTATTTGTAATTGGTTTTATCCCTTTATTGCCATTATTACTATATTATTGGCCTAAAAAAGCCAATTAAGTTACCATCAGGATTGCTTCGGCATAAAATGTAAATTTTTGTAATTTTACAGTAAAGGGATTTTATAAAATTAAATCTACAAATTGACATAACTTCATATATATATATATATATATATTACGTTAGGTATATTTTACAATAAAAATAATTTTATAATCTAACGTACTACATTAAATCATATCAGTTTGTGAGTTTACTTTTATCGTTCAATTTTTATTATACGAGTTCACTCATCAGCAATTTGATTCTTCAATTTAAATCATCTTATTATTTTGAATTACACTTATTAACGTTATACATTTTAAAAAATTTCACGTGTCAACTACTTAAATCTCGCTTAAACTATTTCATGTATGTTTGATTAAGGATGAAAAAACTCATTTGCAGCAAAAGATGGTTGTTTTGAAACATACCCATATTTCATTGGTTTCGTTTGGAATCTTAACTCATCTCAATTCATTATTATAATTTTTTCAAATTCTAATACAAAATATAATAAACAATTTAACTTTTTCAAATCTTAAAATAATAATAATAATATTCTAATAATATTTTATCATCTCAATTCAACTCAACTCAATTTAGTTCAACATCTAAACGCATGGCTTCGTTTGGAAGTTGAGATCATCTCAACTCATCATTACAACTTTTTCAAATCCTAACATAAAATATAATAAATAATTCAACTTTTTCAAATCTTAAAATAATAATAATAATAAATAATAATATTCTAATAATATTTTATCATCTCAACTCAACTCAACTCAACTCACTTCAACATCCAAACTCACCCACACGAGTACCAACCCATTTCACACTTTGGCCATCATTACGTCCAAACTTTTGCTATAAAAAAAGGTCTTCTCTGGCCACATCCATTGTTTTGTTGCACTTTTTCTTTCTTAATGGATGAATGGAAGTAGAAATCACGGATTCCACGCATTGTATATTAACAATGGCGTTGAAAAGGCATCATTGCTGCCGGAACTAAAGCATAGGTGGACGACGTACGAGCTGATGCCATTAGGCATAGCCGCATAAGATAACGTTTTCTTATCTTATGCAGAGAAAGAGAAATTATAGATCGATAAGAAGCTTGAAGATGACACGGCTTGGTATAACGTGACCAGCAAGTGATTGATGACACATCCTCCATGTGAATCTTTTTTAGCAAGAAAAATAATAAGATTAAATAAATAAATAAAAAGTAATACAAACAAACACTCCAAAGAGGTAATACAAAACAAGAACTATGAAACAATAAAATGTTTAAAATTGCCTGTCTCATATTTCTGGACAACGAGCGAATAAGATGTCACCATTCAGGTGATTTCTAGTGCAATTCAATGTAAGATTATCGTTGAACATCAGAATGAGAAAGATGCTGTTAAACATCAAATACAGGTTGTCGGGAAGCCGAAGAGGAGCATAAAAATTCTGAAAAATCAAGACGCAGAAAGGCCATTGTATTTGTGGTATAAGGAGTTGAGGGTGCATGTTCCATACCAGTCAAATGGGTGTCTGATTAGGGTGACCAGTGGAGCAGGACATTGGCAATTTCCCCAAGGGAGAGAGCAGACTCATCTCACTGAGTTTTACTCTTTAAACCTATGCATCAAGCTTGGATCTATCTCGGATACCCATGACATGTTGAGGGAATTGATGTGGGTGACGTTTGATGTGCTAGTAAGTAATTAGTGGATGTTTATCGATCCCAGCTTTCACCCCATAAAGGGCCTCTATGTTGGGGTTTTTGGTGTTTTTGTCAACATATTTGGGTCTTGTAGCCCATGGATCCAATATACACCCAATGGACCAAAAAGAAATGGGACGAAATGCCTTCCCAAATCCTAACTACTTGTTTCAGAAGTATGTCTACATGGTCCATCCTCTTGCAGCAGGTGGCATGAGATTCGAAAACGCTCAAATCTGTTTGTTTGCCAGGAAAAAATGAGTGTTAGAAATAGAAAAAGAAAAAGATAGAGTTGAACACAAAGAAGCAGCTGAAATATGAGTTGAAATGCTATGCTTCCCACATTCCTTTCAGTGGCACTAAGGCCTGGTTTGGATAATGAAACTCCTCCATCTCATCTTAATATTCAAACACTATAAATAAAATTACTTTTTAATTTTCATCTAATAATTATCTAATAATTATAATTTTTCTAAACTTACAAACAAAATACGAAAAAAAATTCAATTTTTTTAAGTCCTAAAATAAAAATTATATTACAAAAATTATATTCTAACAATATTTAACTTTATAATATTTTTATTCTAACTTTTTTTATATTTTCTTTTCTAAAACTTCATAAAACATTTTAATTCAAATAATTGCTAACTCATCTCATCTCATCTCAAATATCTCACTATCATTTATAGATTGTCTCAACTCAACTCAACTCAACTCAACTCGCTGTTCAAACCAGTTTATTATCAAAATGAGGTGTTGGGCTTACTTTTAGGTTTGTTCATCTGAGAGGAAATGAACCGATGAATGAGCTCTAGACCATCGGTTTTTACAGCTTGTTATGGAGAGTATATGCCAATAAGCTCCACGACAAGAACATTAAACAACACAAAATTATCAAAAACAAAGGTTAATATTGTCGTATTGAGCCGAAGTTATTTTCTTTTTAATTATTATATTTTTTCTGTCGTTGTGGTAATTAATAATTAAGAAAGGATGCTGATTCGAAGCTGAGTTGGAAGAAAGCTTTTGGAACGCACTCGAATAATCAATCGGAAACGAAGCTGAGGTGGTGGTAGAAAGCTCTTTGAACGCACGCCAATCATCGAACCTAGTATTTTAATACGCGAATCTGGTAACGCCCACAGCTTTTAATGCTCCCGTAAATGCAATCATCTCCGTCCACTTCTCTTCTATAAAATAAAATCAAAGCTGACCATTTTCGTCGACTCGCAGTTCTTCAATAACAATAACGACAACGACAACAAAAACAAGCTCGATCAGTGACCGATTCCCTGCAATGGCGAGCGCCGAGAAGCAACCGATGGTGGTCGGGATCGACGAAAGCGAGCAAAGTTCGTACGCTCTGGAGTGGACTCTGGATCACTTCTTCGTCCCCTGTTCTGCCAACCCTCCTTTCAAGCTCATCCTCGTCCACGCCAAACCCACTCCTTCTTCTGCCGTCGGCTTCGCCGGTCCTGGTACGCACTCTCACCCACCACGAATCTTTTTGCGTGTTTACGAATTACCTCGTTACGTGTTCCTAGTTGGGATTTTACATATGTGATTTATTGACTCAGAGGCCGATTTCTTATTATTTTGGGAAATTGTAGGAGCGGCCGAGGTTTTGCCCTTTGTGGAGGCCGATTTGAAGAAGACCGCTGCCCGGGTCGTTGAAAAGGCCAAGGAACTCTGCACCAGTAAATCGGTAATCTGTTTTCTTCTTTCGCTAGGATATTCTAATCTGTTATTTGCGTTTCAATTCAATGTTGAGCAACATTGATTAGTGATTATCCAACTAGGTATTACATATATATCTGGTGGAGTAGGGATAGAGAGTGGGGACCTAGACGCTTTGTGTTTGTGTGCATGCTGATGCACAATCATGTGAACTGATGGGAGTTTCACCAGTATTAGGTTCCAATTAACCAACCAAAGAGTTTTCTATTTGAATACACATTGGGAACCTACAAAATTTGAGGGAAGTAACTCATAAAATGGTCGAATTGAGACTGGATGTGGTGGCTACAGATTGGGATTGATTGGATGCTTTTGAGTGACTATAAAGCATTTTTTAGACATCAAGATAGAGGATTTCGGTGATTGTTCACTCTCTAACTGGATACTGTAAGATTCTTTGCATGTTAGGAACAATCAATATGTTTATATTTTATACTGGAATTGATCAAACACTAATGATTAAGCTAAATTCCTCATTGTTTGAGGCTTTGAAGATGTGCTTCCACATTGTGAGCTTTAGTGCACAAGTCGTGGAATCCCTTAAAAGGTTTGGGGCAGGCGTGCACATTTTAGCTTGTAAATTTCTCTATAGACCTTAGCTTGTTTAGGAAAGTCAATAATCTAATCTCAAAACAATTAGGAGACTAATTCTTAAATGAGCTTACAATTAGGAAACCTAACCTTCTTCAAGACGGAAGCAAAGGTGCTTCTGATGAATTAAAGATGCCAAAGCTTCTTCTTTTAATATCTCAGCTGGGTTGTATGTAGGTGCACGACGTGATAGTGGAGGTGGTGGAAGGAGATGCTAGAAATGTTCTTTGTGAGGCTGTGGAGAAACACCATGCATCCATTTTGGTTGTTGGCAGTCATGGCTATGGAGCTATTAAAAGGTACTGATCTCAACCCTTTTCTCTCACTCATGCTTTCATGGTTTCCTTTATTATTTTCCTTGGCATGTTTTCGTACTTTCCAATCGCTAAATTATAAGGAAGTTAACAAGTGAACTCTCTGTATTTATTTTATGCCATTAGTATTAGTACGATATCTATTGTTGAAGCCATGCCTGTAACAAGCAAGAACTCATCATAAGTTTACCATCTGTGATTCACTGTTTATTCCTTGGAGACTTGCACCGATGGAAATAATATGTTTTGGTCTTTCGTGCAAATGTTAACAATCCATTTTGTTTTGTTATGCAGGGCTGTTTTAGGCAGTGTCAGTGACTATTGTTCTCATCATGCTCACTGTACTGTGATGATTGTGAAGAAGCCCAAAATCAAACACTAAGCTTACATTACCTACTTCACGTGCTAATGCACGTACAGAAATTAAATCAGCCGAGTAGTTGTGTATGTAATAAATTTGACAATTGCTCATAATGTCGTCGTCGTCGTCGTCTTTTTTTTTTTTTTTTTTTTGCGTTCTCCCCATCTGATCTCAAATATGGCATGTAAACTCAACTTTGAATAACAAGTTTATACATGCATGCATTATTGCATTGCTATCGTCTGATTTTTATCAATTTAGTCCCATTTGATGTGAATGGGGGAAGTTGGGAATTCCGAATACTCGGATATATTCTCGAAATTTTGATCGAGTTCGTCATTGTCCTCAGCCTGCTTTTTGCCAATTTGCTTTTGGAAAGCTAGCATCCAATGCTTATTAGGTGCTAAACGGCATCCTTCCACGGCCACCAAAGTAAAAGTGGGTCATAAAAAAAAAAAAAACTTCTATAATAATAAAGCAGAAAAAAGCGTTAAAATTTGCTGAGAAGAACACAATTGTCAATTACCCAAACTGATCGACGATAATAGTTTGGACGCTCCCTAGCACACTTCCCAAAATCGTAGTAATTTTAGCCGCCACCTTAACTTTTATAACTGTCCCTTGCATAGTGTCTAGTTTTGCCGCACTGGTAACAACTCCCACGAACACCGTACCCACCGCCATAACCACGCCATTGCCTCCTCTCCCACCGGATATCCTACTATAGTACCCTTCACCCTCATCATACCCTCCACCTCCCCCACCATACCCCGTCTCTTTGTCAAGGTTCTTGACTTAACAAGTAAATATTAGGCACTTCGACTTGCAATGTGCTTAAATTCGATACTTCCTTAATTTTAAAAATGGTACTTAAATATAACTGAAAATTACTAAAAGACTCGATAACATGCCTAAATATTAGCAACACAACTAGACTCATTACCCTATTGACCCAAACGTGACCTACAAAACTAAAGACTCGTTCATAAAAGTAAATACATAACTGCTGCAAGACTCTTAAAAACATGTGATCCTTTTAGAATATAAAAACATCATATCAAGCCACGGCCACACGATCACTTGGATGGCTCAGATGAAGGCATGCATGGGGGTAACATGATAGGCCCCCCCTTCAAGGACCTTATGGATAAGGTTCCCAAATTGATCTCAAAATGCCCTAATTTCTTCCCTGTCGCTTGAGCCTTTGACTGAGGATCTTCTTTGGTTTCAGATGCAAGGATCCATCCATGTTGACAAGAAGAATCTTCGGTTGAGGCATAGATGTTTAACCAAGGCATTTCTTTAGACAAGAAACATGAAAGATCAAATGGATTTGAGACTCCAAAGGCAGCTTCAAGTGATAGGCAATCATCTTGAACCTTTCTTCGATCTGAAAGGGCCCATAAAATCGTTGGGCAAGCTACAGCTGCTAGTTATCAGTAGGGTTTGAGCCTTAGGTAAACCCAATCTCCTTCCCAAACTTTCATTACTTACGATTGAGATTTGCAAACTTCTTCATGCACTCTTGTGCCTCTCGCATGTTGTCCTTCAAGATTTGGAGAATGGCATCTTGTTCCTTCAAGGAGTTTTCCATTGCTTGAACTCGTGCTGTGCCTGGAGCATATTGGAGAAGAAGAGGAGGAGGATAGCCGTACATGGCCTCAAATGGCGTAGTTTTGGTGGTCACTAGTGTTGTACCGGTACTCGACCAATGAGAGCCATTGAATATGGGTTATTCTCCCGTTAATTGTCGCAAGTACCCCTCCAAAGTTTGGTTTACTATCTCTATTTGGTTGTCAGATTGAGGGTGATAGGCGATGCTGAGGTTGAGTTGGGTTTGTTGTATTCGAAAAAATTTAGACCAAAAGTTGGAGATAAAAATAGGGTCTTGATCACTCATTATAGATGTGGGAATTCCATGAAGTTTGATGATGTGGTCTAGAAATAGGTTGACTATGGTGTTAGCTATGAGAGATGTTTGAGTAAAATGAAGTGGGCATATTTTGTGAGACAATCAACAATCACCATAATAACATCCTTGATGTGGGACTGGGGAAGCCCATCGATGAAATTCATACTGATATTAGTCCAAGGTCATTCTAGTATGGGCAGGGGTTTGTGTAGTCCTATGGGATGGATGTGCTCAACCTTGTTCCTTTGGAAAAACTTCACATTCCTTGACATATTGTCTCATTGTAGCTTTCAAACTAGGCAACTAAAATTTTTTGCAAATTCTTTCTAGTGTTTTATGATGCCCTGAATGGCTGCTAATGGATTGTTATTAGGGTTGTAAGTGAACTAGTTTGTTCGATAGACCGCGTGATACTCACTCGGTTAAACTTGAATCGAACTCGATTCGTGAAAAAAGAAAAGCTCACTCGTGAAAGCATATAACCATACCTAATTAAACTAGTCTCGACTCAGATAAGGCTCGTTTATGATTGCTCGTTTATGTTTGATTGGACTCGTTTGCTTGACTCGATTAAAACTCGTTCATACATAGATGTGTGTGTGTGTGTGTATATAAGCATAACAACTTTTATAATTAAAGATATAGTATGTAATTTAATTACTTATGCATAGTTACTTATATATTGAATATACTATATATATTATTTAGCTAAGCACTGAAGTCATTAAATTATAATTTTTATAATAGTTAATCGATACAACTTAATAATTACATATATGAGATGTTATATTATTATGTGATGTGTATAATACAAGACACATACCATTCCGCTAGTGTGTGTGTGTGTGTTTATATATATATATATATATATATATATTTATTTATTTATGTGTGTGTGTGTGTGTGTGTGTGTGTGTGTGTGTAAAACATAATTTATGTAGAAGTCTAATATATGGTTATTATGTATAAATATAAACTAGTTATACATAAGTAAGTTCAATAAAATACAAGTTAGGCAGAGTCACAAAAGTTAGAGATGCAAATTTAAGTTTCAATTGATTCTCGCAAAAGTAACGAGATGTCTACTTAATCTTAACGTGAAACAATTGGATTTAATCTCTTCACCCAAAAGGCAAAAGCCATTCATGCTTCCAAGGCAACTTCATGCATGCTTCCAAGTAGGTCTGCACATCGTCCAACTCGCACAAGTTTTGGACCCGACCCGTCCAGACCAACAAGAAAAGAACCGACCCGACTTTAGTCGGGTCAACCCGTCTGCCAGTTGAGAACATAAAGTCGAAATCGATCTCCCCAATTCTTTTCCATGCACTAAACATTCCTTCCTCCCAACTCATCCCCATCGAGAAGATTCAAATTTCGTTTCACTGTTTTTTGCATATTTTCTTGATTAATTTCTTTCAAAGGCGGTGGGAGAGCTCATTCTTTTTGCATTTCTTCAAGTGTTGTTTGACCGATTGACGTCTCTCGAATTGTTGAAATTTGCTTGCCAAGAAGGACTTTGACAACAACTAGCAAAATGGGGTAAAACCATGACAACAATTCAAAAGGTCCTTGGTGATGCAGAGGAGAAGCAACTCACTGAAACTGCAGTGAAAGCTTGGCTTGATGATCTCACAGACTTGGCCTACGACGTGGAAGATATACTGGATGAGTTCACCACAGAAGCTTTGCAACGCAAAATTATCCTCGACGGGGATGAGTTGGGTCGCGTGATGTTTTTCTTCGGGCTACCAAAATGTTTTAGCTAAGGTGAGCTTTGTCGATTAATCAGCCATCTTGTGATGAATTTCTGGTTTCTTGGTGGATGAGGGCTACGTTATTGGGTCGTGGGGAAGTGAATGTGATTGTATTGTTTGAGTCAGAATGACCATGTGATTTTCCTTATTTTCTCTCTGTTTGAGGCTGTGCTTGTTGCTTGTTGGATTCGACAAGGAAGACAATGGAGTCGACAATGATGACGAATGGAGTTGATGGCGATGACGGTGATGATAGAGAGAAATGGGGAGGGATGGCAGTTAGGGTTTGAGATTTGGAGAGTTTTAGTCGGATTGAAAGGACAGTTAACGGGTTTGACCCGCAAGTTAGTTCAACCTGCTTTTATCGGTCGGGTCGGGTCGGGTCGGTTGGTACGGACGGTGCAGGTTGACGGCTTTTCAGCACATCCCTACTTCCAAGTATTTATTTATTTTTTCCAATCTTCGATTTCAATGTTCCAGTTTTTCATCTAGAGCGCCAACACAACTTCTTGCTTTTGGTAAAAATTATTTTTTTCCTATTTTACATATGAAATCAAATATCATTTTAAGTTTGTAATTATCTCTTGAGTTTCATTTCAACCGTCTCATTCTCTTGGCTGCACACAAGTTTGGAAACCTGTGATGCTTAAGTTAGTAATGTTCTTAGAGTATAGTAAATAAGTAAGAAAGTCTAGGAACCAAAGAAATATTCTCGTACCCAGGATCTGCTATTTATACTATCAGTCTGTGGAGCAAATAGTGCTTGCTTCTACGTCCTTGTTTTCCGTACTGTTCATGTTGTCAAAGCTTTTAAGTGTGTTATGGCTTCTGCGATGGCATCATTAATATGGCATGGCTCTGTAATGGTCGTCATTAATGTGACGTATTGTTTAGGTGGTGTAGCCATTAATGCAGCATGGTTATCCGACTTCCTTCTCTCAGTCTATCTCCCTTCTCGTCTGTTTATTCTGTTTCTGTCAGTAGATCAAGGGTTCCCCGTATATCACGCATGCTATGTGGGTGGGAACTCGAGGACTGGAAGTCTCAGGTCGATGAGTCTCATCCTCTGTAGCACCATCCTTCCTACAAGTCATGTACAGAGGAGCCTCCTAGTAGGTCGAGTTAATGGCTTTCTCCTTCGGGCCGGGCTTCATTGGGCCTCTTGGGCTTTGAGGGGAGGCTTTTGCAGATTGGCATTTCTGATGGAGTTCTTGTTAGCCATGATGGACTCACATTTTCATAACATCTTTTCGACTTCATTAATGAAAAAGGTGTCAGACTGTTGTTTACTTCACTTCGTAAATTGCATTCCTCGAATCCGAAATGGAGAGTATCCTCGGCATCCTTTTTTCTCTAGAGTCTTTTTTCTCTCTACCCAGTACTGTCAGCATCCTTCCCTACCCAACTCTGCCTAGAGGGTGGTTGGAGCTTCAGCTCCTCCTCAAGTCTGGCCAACACTGGAGTTATCTATAATGTCTCCCCCAGCGTCTATTTTGGTGTTTTCCATCCATAGCACCAAGAAGCCCGATCTATTGCCTATCGGCCTCCTATGACCAGCACGCGCCACGCCACGCCAGGCCAGGAGACTCTCCAGTTGCCGATCTGTCGGATGGTAGAAGAAAATTTCTCAAAAGAGCGGCGCGTGAGCCTCACACTCCGCCACGTCAGTAAGCGTCCGTCGACGCCACTTGTGGCACCACTGAGATCAGTGGCTTCGATCTCTCAGATCCCACTGCTTTTTTTCCTAGAGTGGCGTGTGATCCGCACTCTCCACCACAGTCAGTGTCGGTCCTATGCCGGTGTATCAACGCGTCCTGCAGTTGCTACGTCCTTATATTTCTGCTTTCCCTAACCGATAATCAAGATAAAGTGGTCGTGCAAGACTCCGATAGCCAATCTAGACAAACAAGATGCAACACACACCATCTTATTGTGACTTTTAGTCATAGTTTAATAGTTTGTTTATTAGATTATTCAAAAACTGCTTCAAGTGGCTTCCCCTTAGAGGAAAATGGGTGGGAGCAAAAACGCATCATTGCTGCTAGAACTAAAGCATAGGTGGACGATGTATGAGCTGATGCCATTAGGCACAAGATAACGTTTTCTTATCTAGGAGGTGGAAAACAAATTCTGCACTTATTGTCGCTCAGTTCTCGCGTAAATAGTTATCTAATACACAAAAGTGATCTCTAAACATCTACACTCATTGTTTTGATCAATATCACTTCAATTATCAACCACTTTAGTTACTGCCTCAATTCCAGATGGATATGGATTCTCTAATTACTCAAACAGAAGCTCTGTCATGAAATGATCTTAACCTTCAACCTGCTCTAGAGATAGCAAAAACTACTTCAGATAAAATCCTGATAGGAAGGTTAGTAGCAGATAAACCAAATAAACCCTTGAACAAATATGCAGTACATTCTAGTATTAAAGCCTCTTGGAACTTCATCCAAGACTTTCTCATTAAAGACATGGATATAAAAAAGTTTATATTCACCTTTAGATCCCCTCAAAATAAGTTCAGAATTCTTAATCAAACCCCTTGGAATTTTAAAGGGCATATGCTTATTCTGAAACCTTGGTCCCCGGGTGCAACTCTGCATGAAATCAATTTAAATCATGCAACTTTCAATGTGTAAGTCTATGGTATACCTCTAGATTATATAACTCTTAACAATGCAATAGAAATTGGGAAAGCACTTGGTACTTTGATTAAAGTGGAAGAAGACCCTCTTTATGGTTTAGCTTTCAGAAAATTCATAAGGATCAAAGTTGAGCTAGACATTACAAAACCTCTTCAGCAAGGATTCATGATGCCAAGGCTCGGGTTTCAAGAAATATGGGTAGCTATCAAGTATGAAAAATTATCAGACTTTTGTTATGCATGTGGAAGACTTGGTCATTCCCAAATTTTTTGTGGTTATCTAAGCTCACCCCCAACAAGGCTAAAATATGGCTCATGGATCATAGCAGAATACAAGAACAGTCTTGATAACACTCATGCATTTCGCCAAATAGATAGTGGGCAGTATGAAGAAACAAAATACAGAAAATCTTACTCCTTCAGCATCACCCATTGACAATTACAACAAATGAAAACAAGTAATCTTTGCGAGCAAACAACATGAAATCAACCACATCGCTTTGAGAGGCCAACATAGTCTTTCCCGTGGTCATTTTGAGAAATTCTTTGCCAAAAAACAGGAATTGCTACACTTTTTTCCATCTCCATCGAGCTCCCAGAAGCTAGGCGAAAATTCCATGCAAACAACTCCAGCAAATTCTCAGGAACTGTTCAGCTACAGTGATCCAAACTCATTAATTTTTTCACTAAGAAGAGTTAATGTCTTCACTGTTGAGCCAACCACTGAATCCTGCAACCTCAATCCAAACCGCAGCCAATCTCCCTTTTGTCTTCACGTCTAGAGGCATAGGCAATAGAAGGAATTAACCCACAGATGCAAGATTCTCAAAATATCATCTCAGCCATCGAGTCAATAAGAAAGCAACCATCATGGAAGTCTCAATGGAGACGAGTCTACTCTGCAATGCAAGGCTATAAACCTTAGCAGAAAACATACGGGATTGGGCTTGGGCTTGGACTTGGGCTTCATCAAACCCATCTCGTTGAACCCTCTGTATCTCAAATGGAAACAAGGCCATTATTCATAGGCCCTCAAGATATCTACTCTAAAAGGTCTGTTATCATAACACCATCTCAGCCTCAACATATTCTTTTTGGTAATAAGGCTTAACAGCTTAATAAGTCCTTAGCAAAGTACAACTTGTTAAAGGCCCAAGAATATTGCCCCTCAGCATCTCACGATCCAGGTGACTCCACCATGCTTCTAACTTCAACCCCAACACCTACAAGTGTTATGGAATTGCCTCAACTTCAGATGAATATTCAACTAATTGAAGATTTAAGCCCCTGACGTGAAATCTGTCCCATGCAAGTTGAAATGGCAACAAAAATATCAACTGATCTCATACAACTATACAAGCATCACAGTATAATGATAGTGAAATCAATCCCAGGGGATCCCTACTGCACACATTACACAAGATCATCAATTAACTCAAGCAATCCGCCATTCTAAAAGGAACATAATGTCGAGCTTGCTAAAGTTCCAAAAAGAAAATTTCAACGCCTCATTAAAGTGGAGAAAAAATAACCAAAATGAGTGTATTGCTCCAGAGTTACAATCAAAGGAATCTTCAATGGCTCTAGCTCTCCTGGAAATGCATTTTGGCTATTTGGTCAAGGAGAAAAAATTAAAAGGAAAACCAAAATACAATCCCTACAATAGGCCGCTCCCACACTCCTAAGGCAAATCCAAATCAGCTAGTGAGGCAAGTTTAAAAATGCCTCCACAAGCCAAGTGAAGACAATATCATGGAATTGTAGGGGACTAGCCCATTCCAAAGCAATCAAAAACTTAAGCGCTAATATAGGAAATATAACCCGGATGTAGTTTTTTTGTCAGAAACCTTGGTGATAGATGATCGCACCATATCTATTGTTGATAGTATAGGTTTCCATCATTTTGTTCATTTTTCAGCTGTTTGTAAAAATTGGACCTTTTGCTTTTGTGGAGACAGGGTGTAGAAACAGAACCTGTAAATATAAATATTAATGCAATCTCAGTTTTAGTCTACTCTGATCCTCTACATCAACTATTGTTACTTACTTATATATATGCACCAGCCTAATGGAATAACAAAGCTAACTTTTGGAGCTACTTAAATTCATTGTATCAAGTTTTTCTGGAGCCTTGGGTATGTATGAGAGACTTCAACAACCTCATTGATCAATCTGAAAAATATGGAGGGAGGCTTATCTCTTACAATCCAAATAAGGGTCTCAAAGCTTTTATGGATAGAAATAGCCTAATCGACATTGGTTATATGGGCCCAAAGTTCACATGCACTAATAACAGACAGGGTCAAGCACTCATTAGAGAAAAATTAGACCGAGTTTTTGCAAACCAAGAATGAAGACTACTTTTTTCAGATGCTACATTACAACACCTAGCATCATCAGCATCAGATCATCATCCAATCTTGTTGTATACCATGACTAATATTCGTCAAGCCATATCTTTCAAGTTTGAAGAATTCTGGACTCGTGAGCCCTTAAGCCACCAAATAATAAGTGAAGCATGGAGTAAACCTCATCTAGGCAATCCGTCCCACATTCTATGCAAGAAAATCAAGTCAACTAAAGAAGCACTCAAAGTTTGGAACAAAAATCATTTTGGGCAAATCAACCACAACATACTTCAGATTGAAAGCGAACTTCTTCATGTACAAGGCAACCTTATGACTTTTTCCAATCAAGAAAATGAAAGATTCTTACAGCACAAACTTCACAAGCAAAGAGAATATGAAGAAATATTATGGAGATAAAAATCCAGACTCACTTGGCTTATTTCAACGAATCTCAACACCAGATTTTATCACTTGACAACAACCATCCAAAGAAGAATGAACGCTATTGAATCAATCAAATTGGGGCCATGTAATTGGTCAATGGACTCTTTTGTTATAGAATATGCTTTTATTAATCATTTCAGAACTATATATTCATCCTCAAATCCACTTATTCCGAATCATCTGGATAATCTCTTTGATAAGCAAATTTTGGACATAGAGAATGCATCTCTAATTGCCATACCAAAAGAAAAGAAAATATTAGAAGCTCTAAAACAGATTCTCAGGAATAAAGCTCTAGGCCCAGATGGAATGACAACCCTTTTCTACAAGCAGTATTGGAGCATTGTTAAAAAAGAAGTCATACTGGCAGTATAGAATTTCTTTAGTAGTGGGCGGCTTTTAAAGCATATTAATCATACCAACATTGCTCTTATCCCAAAGACTTCAAGTCCAAATAGTCCAAGCGAATATCGCCCTATCAGTTTCACAAATGTCAGCTACAAGATTATAACCAAAATCATGGTCAAATGTCTTAAAAGCTTACTCCCAAAAATCATCTCTCCACTCCAGACAGCCTTTGTCCCAGGCAGAAACATTAAGGAAAATACTATCATAGCCCATGAGCTTTTTCACTATCTCAAAAGGAAAACAAGAAAAAAAAAAGTTTGATGGAAATTAAGCTAGATATAGAAAAGGCTTTTGATCAAGTGGAATGAGAGTTTCTTTTTGTAGTGATGAAAAATCTGAGTTTCAATAAAAAGAATGGATTAATTTGATAAAGGAGTGCATAACAACAATGTCATTATCCATCCTTATTAATGGTTCACCAAGATGTTTCTTCAAATCTCAGATAGGAATCAGGTAATGTAACCCAATATCACATTTTCTCTTTATACTGATCACAAAAGCTCTATCTAGAATCTTATTAAAGGCTGAAGCTCAATAAAAACTAGAAGGGGTTCAAATTAGCATAAATAGTCCAATATTGTCACACATATTTTTTGCAGATGATACCTTTATCTTTGCAAAGGCTACGGAAAGAAACGCTCAAAACATTTCAGAGTGTTTAGCAAAATATCAAAGTTGGTCAGGACAGAAGATAAATCTGAGTAAATTTTCCAAGAATATATGCTAAGCAACAAAAACATCCATTTCCCAATGGTTGCCTTACAAAGCAGCATCAGCTAGAATGAAATATCTGAGCTTACCTACAGTGAAATGTTGAGCAAAGTGGAGAAAAAACCGGAAGGTTGGAAGTCAAAGCTACTACTAGCCCAGGCAGGCAGAACCATGTTAATAAGATCAGTAGTAAGTATGATACTAACATATCATATGAGCTCATTCCAGCTACCAAAATCAGTCTGCAAAACACTTGATACAACTTTCAAAACTTTCGGGTGGGGATTCTCAAAAGACAAAATTCATAATTTGACACTCAAGTCCCGAAAATCTATATATGCCAACTAAAAAAGTAGACAGCCTTGTTATCAGATTGATGGAAAAGATTAATCAAGCAATGCTAGCAAAAATAGGATGGGAATTAAGTGGTCCTACTAATGGTTTGTGGCACTCAATCCTAACTACCAAATATCTAAAGAACACAACATTCTGGGAGGCATCATAGAAGACAACTAATTCTTGCATGTGGAAGGGAATACTCAAAACAAAAGACTTGCTCAAAAAAGGTTGTTGCTTCCAAATTTACAGTGGAGAATCAGTAAATATCTGGTCAGATACGTGGATTCCTTCATTGAATAATTTCAAACCACAGCCAATCCAAGGTATGGCCCTAGATCATCCAACTCTTACATCTTCAGAGCTCATAAAAAATAATCCTCGAATTTGAGATGTTCAAAAAATGCAAATCTCTTTGATTAGGAAAGTATATAAGAAAAAATCCTCTTAACAAGAGCATATGAGCAGGATAAAGTTGTTTGGACACTAAACCACAACGAAAAATACTCATTCAAAACAGCTTATTAGGCAACAATACCAGCCTAAGGATCACCTAACAAGATTTCTCAATGTCACTTTTCAAGCCAAGGTGGAGTCTCTAAATCCATGATTGTCATAAACTACTGATTCGGAAACTACTTTGGAATTTCTTCCTACTAAATCACGGCTTGGTGAAATCATTCCCCAACAAGAATCTGAAGAATGTCCACTCTGCAACCAAGAGAAAGAAACTCTGATTCATCTCTTTCTAGAATGTCCTATCAACAGAATTATGTGGAAACAGAGCAGTTGGTCCATAAACCTTGAAAGTTTGCCAATTGATTCGATATCAAATTGGATTAGAATGATCATTCTTTCAGAAAAAGAATTGGGACTTCGAAATAAGGAAAGACACCAATTCCAACTATTTGTGGCTATAATGCTAGATTTTATTTGGAAAAAGATAAATGACATAGTTCACAATCATACTTCTTTATCACTCGAAAAGGCAAATATCCAGCTTAAACACATCTGTTAAGACTATAAAGAAGCTTAGAAGAAAAACTAAATCAACACAGCAGCAAAAAAGAAGAATGCAATCCTCCTCCTCCAAACTATTAAAGCTTCTCCTTTGATGTAGTAGTACATGATCAACTCTCAGTAGCTTCAGCAATACGAAGAAACCACAATGAGACATTCTAGAAATAATAACAGAAAAGGCACAAATCACTATCCCTTTAGTTGTAGAAGCAAAAGTAGCACTGCTAGCATCCGACATGGCTTCCACTCAAAGTCTAGTGAGAATAGAAGGGGATGCCCAATCGGTATATACATCCATTTAAAACCCAGATTCCATTCATTTCTGGAACATTTCAACTATCATTGAGGACATCCATCACATCTCCCAGCATCATCAAGACTGGAAATTTGCTAAAATACATTGATCTCAAAATCGACGTGCGCACTCAGTGGCGCAATGGGCAGCTACCAACAATGTTTTTAGAAGCATACCCTTAAATAAATTTCCTAGTTGTTTCTTGTATATTAATAGTGGAAATGATACACCTTAAACTTTTTGTACCTTTAATTATTTCTATATAATATGTTAGATTAAAAAAAAAAAAAAAGTAAATACCGTTGGAGGTGGAGGTTCAATTAGTCAAATCTCACTTGGACAGTAAAAGTGTTTCATCTTATCTCATCATTATAATTTTTTAATTTTTCACACAAAATATAATAAACAATTCAACTTTTTCAAATACTAAAATAATATTAATATTAAAAAATAATATTCTAATAATATTTTATTTAACTTTCATTTAAAAACATCTCATATCATCTCATCTCACTATCCAAACCGCATCTTAATCAAATCTTAGCTGGTGATAATAAGGAAAATGATTTATACGGTCTTAGAACGCGTAAGTTTTACACATTTTTTTTTAAATATATACAAATTTGGGATTCAGCCCAAAAAAAAAAAAATTAATAATATATTCTATTTTTTTTATTAAGAGTGCGAAATTTACATATCTTAAAAATATATCTAACATGATAATCATGGATAGAAAAAGAGAAATTATAGATCTGATAAGAAGCTTAAAGATGAGGCGGCTTGGTATAACGTGACCAGCAAGTGATTGATGACACATCGTGATCCATATAAATCTTTTTTAGCGAGAAAAAGAATAAGATTAAATAAAAAAAAATACAAACGAACACTCCAAATAGGTAATACAAAACAAGAACTATGAAACAATAAAATGTTTAAAATGGCCTTTCTCATATTTCTGGACAACGACCGAATAAGATTGTACCATTCAGGTGATTTTTAGTACAATTCAATGTAGGATGGTCGTTGAACATCAGAATGAGAAAGATGCTGTTAAACATCAAATTCAGGTTGTCGGGAAGAGAAGCATAAAAATTCTGGAAAATCAGGATGTAGGAAGGCCATTGTATTTGTGGTATAAGAGTTGGGTGGAGCAGGACATTACTTTATCTGGTTTGGATTCAGAAACGATATGAGATAGTTTTAGATGAAAAAAAAAAATTAAAAAAAAAATTGTTAGAATATTATTTTTTAATAATATTATTATTTTGAGATGTGAAAAATTTATAATAATTAGATGAAATGACATGAAATACTTTCTGAATCTAAACGAGCCTAAACCTATGCATCAAACTTGGATCTATCTCATATACCCATGACATGTTGAGGGAATTGATGTGGGTAACGTTTGATGTGAGAGCATTGGCAATGACTTATATATCTTTATATTCATCTTCATATTTTCATAATATCTCTCTAAATTGATCTATATTGAATTATACATCTTCAAAATTTTACATAGCTATAAATAGTGAAATTTGAAGAAATACTATTCACTCTCCAAACATTATTTTACTATTTTATCTCTCTCCAACCCATTTCAATAGAAGCTCTTAAAGCATGAAATCTGTATTAAGTTGATACAAAATGTTTTTAGCACAAGTTAACATTTATTGATAAAATTGCTCATTCTAATATATGAAATTAGTAATATTTGGATATATAGAATTAGTGTTTTTGAGCATAGGTTAAATAATAGAATTTACCGTGGGTGCTAATTGTGAAATATATAAAAATAATAATTTTAGGAAAAAAATAAAAATATTTTATTATTATTTGGTTCAAATATGCATAATACAATATGTGAGTTTTTTTTTATATGCAAAATTAATTTTCAAAATATATGATTTTGAAGATGCATATAGAGAAACCAATGCTAGTGCTCTATATGCATTTTCAAAATCACATCTTTTGAAGAATTATTCTACATATCAAGAAAAACTCTCACATTGGATTATGCATATTTGAACCAAATAATAAAAAAATATTATTCTTATTACTTTTTTTTCTTAAAATTATTATTTTTATATATTTTATAATTAGCACCATATGCTCAAAAATACTAATTTCATATATCTAAATATTATCAATAAATATTAATATGTACTAAAAAACATGTTGTATCATAAACTTAATACAAATTTTATACATCAAAATCATCTTAATACAAATTTTACAAAATTGATTTTAATGGTAGGAGAGAGAAAAATAGTAAAATCATATTTAGAGAGTGAATAATATGAAGAAATATTATTCATAGCTATACAAAATTTTGAAGATGTATATTGAGGTTTTTGGTGTTTTTGTCAACATATTTGTGCCTTGTAGCTCATGGATCCAATATACACCCAATGGACCAAAAAGAAATGGGACAAAATGCCTTCCCAAGTCCTAACTACTTGTTTCAGAAGTATCAGTGTCTACATGTCAATCCTCTTGCAGCAGATGGCATGAGATTCGAAAACGCTCAAATCTGTTTGTTTACCGAGGAAAAAAATGTGTTAGAAAAAGAAAAGAAAGAGGGGGAGATAGAGTTGAACACAAAGAAGCAGATGAACTATGAGTTGAGGTACTATGTTTCCGCACTCTTTTAAGTGGCACGGCTTGTTTGGAAAGTGGGATGTGATGCGAATTTTGTAAATAATAATAAGATAATTTATAAATATTAGTGAGATAGTTTGATTTGAGTATTTTTTTTAGATTTTGAAAAATGAGAGAAAAAAATTAAATAAAAAATATTACAAAATTAAAATATTATAATAATATAGTTTTATAAAATTATTTTTATTGGAGATTTGAAAATGTTGAAATTATTTTTTATTTGAAAGTTTAAAAAAAATGTAATGATTAGTTTGAAAAAGTTATAATGATCAGTTTGAAAATTTTATATTTGAATTAGGCCCCCCGCCCCCGCATGGGCGGGGGCCACAATATTCATCCGCCCCCCGCCCCCGGAGTGTGGGGGCGGGGGACCCCGTCCCGGTTGACCGGGTGCGGGTGGAGGGAGTCCTCCGTCCGCAACCCCCGCACCATCACTGGGCCTAAGGCCCAGAAGCGGTTTCTGGGCCCATAAACAGCTTCTGGGCCTTTTTAGGCCCATAAAAATATAATTTTGCATTTTTTAAAAAAGAAGAGTTAAAAAAAATAAAATTTCATGAATGAAAATAATATATACATACACAATTTTATATAATTAAGACTAATGAAATACTACTATAGAGTATAGACTACAAGTTTACTACCTAATAAACTAATAAATAATAATAATAACTAAGCTATTACAAAGATAAAATGGAAAGTCTAACTGTCTAAACAATTACAAAATTACAAATAAAAGTGTCCAAGGGACATTGTATCAACATTATAAAATTACAAATAAAATATATAATACATACATCTGATAAACTGATTCAAAATTCAAAAATCTACGAAATTAATAATCTAAAAAAAGATGCGAGCGGTTTGGGTCTTTGACTGTGACATTTGGGGCGGCCGGAGGGTAGTCTTGAGGCTTGAGCCTTGAGCACATGTTCATATAGCAGTGGAGGTAGACATCGTCTGAGTCGTCTCATGTGTTGCTACAACAATCAATACTAAAATTAATACTGATGAAATTGAAATGAATATAAATAAATACTGATGAAATTGAAATGAATATAAATAAATCAAAATAATAAAATAAAAACAATAATTACCAGATGGTCTAGATCCAGACTGATCACCACCTTCTTCGTCGGTCTCTTTAAAATCTAACACATCCGGAACATAAATATCATTTCCCATCGTCCAACTTTGTGTGCATATCAATGCCTCCACAGTTGTAGGAGACAATGAACTACGGAAATGATCTAATATGCGCCCTCCGGTACTAAAGGCAGACTCCGAGGCAACGGTGCTAATAGGGATGGCCAATATACAACTGGCAATCTCAGAAAGGATGGGATATTTCTTTGATGCTACCTTCCACCATCCTAAAATATCAAAATCATCATCTTCTTGAATAAGATCCGTTGACAAATTACTGTCTAACTCTGAAACCACCTCCGTAGATTGATGGACTAGTGTGGGATTATGTGCGAGGGTTTTCGTCCATGTCAATCTACGCTTCTTTGTTGCCCCGGTGTCTGGAGGAGGTGTTGGGATATGTGTAGGTGTAGTAGATGTAGTACCACCCTTAATTGCATTAAACTCATCATAAAATCTATGAAGGGTATCGCGGGCCATCTCACCAATAAGATCAGTCCATACCTGATCATACGCAAGTCTCAAACCATATAACATGCCAGAAATTTTTAGACGGAGATCAAGAATAGTAGCCACATATAACAAAATATTGAGTCTAGTCAAATCTCCCCAATACTTGTCAAATTTGACCCTCATGGTCAATGCCATCCCCCTCATCCTTAGATTGGAACCCCTACACATGTCGTCTAATTCTTTTTTCACCCTACATATTTGTTGACAAAATTCATAGCATGTAGGGTGCAAAGAAGCAGATAACTTCAACGTGACTTCATAAAACAGCCCGAGAAAATCAACAAATGTAGCAACTACCTCCCAATCATCATCATTAGGCAATCCTAAACCCCCGTGCTCATCAAAGTATTTGACATATTGAATGTCTTCATCACCCAATAATTGAAAGGCTTTTTTATATTCTTGGGCCGCCTCCAACATCAAGAAGGTTGAGTTCCATCTGGTGGGAACATCAGTACAAAGACCCATCTTTGATGTTATGCCCACACTCTTCGCAGCAATCTTGAATTTCTCCAATCTAGAAGGAGAAGACCTCACAAATTTCACAGCCAATCTAACTCGTGCAACCGAGTTATCAACATCTTTTAACCCCTCAGTCACAATTAGATTCAAGATATGTGCAGAACATCTAACATGCAAATATTCACCACCCAAGAATATCTTATTTGCCTCTTTAAGATAAGTCTTCAGATATCCCAAGGCGACATCATTAGACGAGGCATTGTCAACCGAAACTGTCAAAACCCTACTCAACCCCCACTCCTTGATTGAGGCCTCTAAGGCCTTCCCAATTGTCTCACCCTTGTGATCAGTTATTTGACAAAACTTGATAATCTTTTTATGGAGAATCCAGTCAGAATCAATGAAATGGACAGTCAAAGACATATAATTAAAATTTTGGACTGAAGTCCAAGTATCGGTAGTGAGGCAAACTACCAAACCCGCCAATTGGCCCCTCCAAACATCTTTATCTTTCCAGTACATCTTTTTAATATCCTTTGCCATAGTGTGGCGAGAAGGAAGCATAAATCTAGGTTCCAATTCTTGGACAAATTCTTGGAACCCCTTCCCATCCACAAACTGAAAAGGTAGCTCGTCTATGACAACCATACGAGCTAACTTCCTTCTACACTCATCAACATTATACTTTGTGAACCCCTTCAATGTTGAACCCCCACTACTCCCATCCGCCATTTTTTTCAGTCCAATTTCTAGTCTTGATTGACCCTTCTCTACTAAGGATCCTAATATTGGACTCTTCCTGCATTGTTCCTCTAAATGGACCTTTAACTGGGATATACCATGTTTCCTATAGTGACATCCATATATTTTCCCACAATAATTACATTTAGTTTGTGGGTTATTGGGGTCACCACCCTCTAGTTTGGTAAAATGAGACCAAACTATGGAAACATGTTTCTTACTTTGTGTGGGCTTAGGGGCGGGGTAAAGTGTATTCCCACTCCCAGGGGTTGGAGTAGGGTTAGGTTCTGGGTCAAGGGTACTGGTAGGGGCAGGGGTACTGGTAGGGGTGGGAGAGCTATCAGTGAACTCTCTTTGAGAAGACATTCCTGATTCCACAACACAATAAAAAATAAAAAAATCAATCAACATACGACATAATTTCAAACATGCACTTATCAATCACGTACGACATAATTCCGAACATAACCCCCTAAATTGAGGTAGGGGTTTCAATTGAAACCCCTCAATTTTAGGGGTTCAATCCGAAACCCCTCAACTTGAGGGGGTCTCAATTCAAACCCCTAAATTGAGTTAGGGGTTTCAATTGAAACCCCAAACTGAAATTGGGGTTTCGAATTGAAACCCCCTCAATTTTAGGGGTTCAATCCGAAACCCCTCAACTTGAGGGGGTCTCAATTCAAACCCCTAAATTGAGTTAGGGGTTTCAATTGAAACCCCAAATTGAAATTGGGGTTTCGGATTGAAACCCCCTCAATTTTAGGGGTTCAATCCGAAACCCCTCAACTTGAGGGGGTTTCAATCCGAAACCCCTAAACTTGAGGGGGGTTTCAATTGAAACCCCTAAATTGAGTTAGGGGTTTCAATTGAAACCCCAAACTGAAATTGGGGTTTCGGATTGAAACCCCCTCAATTTTAGGGGTTCAATCCGAAACCCCTAAACTTGAGGGGGGTTTCAATTGAAACCCCTAAATTTTAGGGGTTTCAATTGAAACCCCAAACTTTGGGGTTTCAGAAACCCCAAACTGGGGGTTTCGGATTGAAACCCCTTCAATTTTAGGGGTTCAATCCGAAACCCCTAAACTTGAGGGGGGTTTCAATTGAAACCCCTAAATTGAGTTAGGGGTTTCAATTGAAACCCCAAAATTGAAAATTAAGGGGTTTCAATTGAAACCCCTAACTCAATTTAGGGTTTCGGATTGAACCCCTAAATTGATTTAGGGTTCCAATCTACAAACAAAAACAAACAAACAAGTACAAAGAAACAGACGAATCAAACACAAGCACAAAATTCTTCACAGCACACAAATTCACAAATTTCCCATCCTCCATCTCCGATTCAACCCAACCTTCCTCCAATCTCCAATCCAAAACAAAAAAAAAAAAAAGAATGGGTTTCGGATTTCTTACCTTTGAATGGCGGCGAAATCCCAGTGAGAGACGGAGACGGAGAAGTGGCAGCGGTGGTGCTGCTCGTGAGAGACGGAGATTCGACTGAGAGAGAGAGAGGCTTGTGGATGCGAGTGCGAGACTGACTCAGAGAGAGTGAGTGTGAGAGATCGGCGAGAGACTCAGAGACAGAGAGTGAGAAAGGAGAGTGAGAGAGGAGAGTTCGAGAAGGAGAGAGTGAAATGGGAAGCAGACGCGGGGAAGGGGGAGGGGGGGGAACCTTAACTAATAGTGAAACGGCGCCATTTCACTATTAGTTTAGGGGCGGCTGCACTTACCAGACCTAAGTGAAACGGCACCGTTTTGTCTATAACAAAACGGCGCCGTTTCACTCTACTTATTTGTTTTTTTTATATATATATATAATTTTAATTATATTATATATATATATATAACTCAAGCGGGCGGGCTTCGCCCCATCCGCCCCCCGCCTCTGCATCATCCATGGGGTGCAGGCGGGGCCCCCCGCACCCCGCTTAAGCGGGCCGGAGCCCCCGCCCTGCATGTGCGGGGGCGGGGCGGGTCAGCGGGGAACGGGGCCCCGCTGCCCACTCCTAATTTGAATTATATTTGGGAATAAGATGAGATCAGATGAAAATTTTGTCTCATCTAAAGCTCCAAACTTGCCTTTCGTGAGGTTTGGATAATGAAAGCCCTCAATCTCACGTCATCATATCTTATCTTAATATCTAAACGCCACAAATATAAATAATTTTTAATTTTTAATTTTTAATCTTTTCATCTAATTATTATCTAATTAATACAACTTTTTTAAATTTCTAAACAAAATATAAAAAATAATTTAACTTTTTTCAAATCCTAAATTAAAAATTTTATTATAATAATATTTTAACTTTATAATATTTTTATTCAACTTTATTTATTTTTTTTTAAATTTTATAAAATGTTTTAATTCATATAATTGCTAATTTATTTTATCTTAATTCAAATATCGTAATATTATTCATATCTCATTACAACTTAACTCAATATTCAAGTGTTGGGCTTACTTTTAGGTTTGTTCATCTGAGAGGAAATGAACTGACGAATGAGCTCTAGGCCATCGGTATTTGCAGCTGGTTATGGAGAGTATATGCCAATAGCTCCACGATAAGAACATTGAACAACACAAAATTATCAAAAACAAAAGTCAATATTTTCGTATTGGGCCGAAGTTATTTTCTTTTTAATTATAATATCTTTTCTGTTGTTGTCTTTTTATACTTAGAAGCATCTATCGCCTAATAAATAATATAAACAGTAATGATGAATAATATTATGAACAATAATAAATAGTAATGATGAACAATACTCTTATTTTACACTTTTCTTCTTCGTCCATTTCTATATCTTCAAATCAATATTTTTTACAAAATACTATAAAATCACCACAACAGATCACACAATCACCACAAAAATATAACAAAATTACTATAACAGATCACAAAATCACAACAACAGATCACAAAATCACAACAAGCACAAACCAAACTCACCGAAATCATCTCAAAATCACCATAAGATGATCACAAACTCACTGTAAATCATCATAATTCTACAAAATCACAAAATTTACAAATTTATAAAATCACAAAATAGGAGAAGTCGAGGGCTGGGCATGGAGGAGGGAAGGTGCCGTGGAAGGCTGATGGTGGCGTTGTGGGCTGTAAGTGGCAGATCTAGGCCGTCGTGGTGGTGCGGTGGTGTGGGTTTGACTAACGACGGCGCTACGGGGAGAAACCCGTGCTTGTAGAGGCGCTGCGTGGTGGGGCTAGGGAGGAGCTACAGGTGGTGAGTTCTATGGAAGTGGTCCACAACGTGAGGGGAACTCAATGGTGGTGCTTGGTGGAGCAAAGGTTGAGCCGCAGTGGTGCAAGGGTGGAGAACACGTGCGTTGAGATCCATTTCTGGTTGCTCGCGTGCGGCTAAGGGAGGAGCTGTCAAGGGGTTTCGATGGTGGGGTTTGGTCGCCGGCGTTAGGGGAAGTCGGTGACACCGCACGATGGCGCACAACTGCTTGAGGGAGGAGATCGGGTGAGAGAGAGAGAGAGAGAGAGAGAGAGAGAGGGAAGATGTGGCTGAGCGGAAGGAGAGAGATGGAGAAAGGGAAAGTTAGGGGAAAATTAAAGTTTTTGGAATTTAAATATAACCATTTATCATAAGTCTCTAAATTTGATTCAATGATAAAAATTTAAATATATATTTAAATTAATTTAAAATAGATAATCAACATATAAATATCATATCATAAATAAATTATCAAATTTAATTTATAAAATATTAATTTTTTATCATTAAATAAATGATAAAAATTTATTAAATATTTTTTAAAAAATAAAATTATATAAATAATTTAAATTTTAATATAATTTAAATGTGATAATATTTTTAATTAACTAAATTATACAGACGTCCCTTGACGTTACCTACTACAAGTGGTATTAATAATTAGAGTAGTTCTATATACAGTCCTCTTAAGAGGGCTGTATTGCAGTCCTGGTCCATGAAATGTCCATCTTATCCCCATTTTAATTTATGAATTGACCAAATTAACCTTCTTTCTCTAGAACATAAATTTGCACGAAAATTGAAACCAAATTCAAATCTCACACCCTTGCTCTTACTTTTTCCCTCTGCACCGTGCATGCCCATCGATCCGAACGAATCACTCCTCCACTATTGAGAAGAGGACCTTCAACCCACCATAGACGGACGAAACGCCTTCTCCACCAACGGACGGAATGCCTTCTGCACCATCGACTGCCAATTGCCGACGACCTCCTTGGTAGAAAACCTTGATCTGCACTTGTTTATTTACATACATCATGGGTTGTTTTATCTAGTTTGCACTCTGAATAACACACTGATTTCATGTTTTAGCTAGTCCTACTGCTGGGTTTTGGTTGTTTGCTGAATTTTGTTTGCTGAATTAGTTTGTATAAATATAGAATAATCATGTTTTAGGATGGACAATCTGATTTTTAGGGATCTGATTTTTTATTGGTGAATTAGTTTGTATAAATACAGAGTAATCATTCATGAACAAAATCAAGAGGCAAAGCACTTAAGAAAGTATGTAATTGGTGAACTTTTTCAGGTGTAGGAAATGATTTACGATTTTTTATTGGTGAATTAGTTTGTATAAATACAGAGTAATCATTCATGAACAAAATCAAGAGGCAAAGCACTTAAAAAAGTATGTAATTGGTGAACTTTTACAAGTGTAGGAAATGATTTACATGAGTTGCTTCTTTTCATGCTTAAATTTTTTACAGATGAAGGGGTCTAAAGAATGAATGGGGGACAACCCTGAAAGGAGCCGAGGCCTTGAGGGTTTCTTTTCATTTAATAAAATGCAACATTTCTTTTATTTAATGAAACGTTGCGTTGCATTAAAGGACTGCATTGCAATCCCCCACTCGGAGACTGCAAGAAGAATTATTCTAATAATTAAGAGAGAAATTCTATTTGCAGTCCTGAAGTGGGGACTGCATGTGCAGGCACATGCTTAAATGAGAGAAAACATTATTTTAGGAGGGATAATTTTGTAATTTTATAAAATTTTAAAGTTAAAATAACCTAGGCCTGCATATGCAGTCTTCAAGTGGAGACTGTACCTAGCATTGCTCTAATTAAGAAAGGATGCTGATTCGAAGCTGAGTTGGAAGAAAGCTTTTGGCACGCACTCGAATAATCAGAAACGAAGCTGAGTTGATAGGAAGCTCTTCGAAATCACGCCAATCATCGAACCAAGTATTTTAATACGCGAATCTGATCTGGTAACGCCCACAGCTTTTAATACTCCCGTAAATGCAATCATCTTCCTCCACTTCTCTTCTATAAAATCAAATCAAAGCTGACCATTTTCGTCGACTCGCAGTTCTTGAATAACGACAACGACAACGAAAACAAGCTCGATCAGTGACCGATTCCCTGCAATGGCGAGCGCCGAGAAGCAACCGATGGTGGTCGGGATCGACGACAGCGAGCACAGTTCGTACGCTCTGGAGTGGACTCTGGATCACTTCTTCGTCCCCTGTTCCGCCAACCCTCCTTTCAAGCTCATCCTCGTCCACGCCAAACCCACTCCTTCTTCTGCCGTCGGCTTCGCCGGTCCTGGTACGCACTCTCACCCATCACGAATCTTTTTGCGTGTTTACGAATTACCTCGTTTCGTGTTCCTAGTTGGGATTTTACATATGTGATTTATTGACTGAGAGGCGGATTTCTTATTATTTCGGGAAGTTGTAGGAGCGGCAGAGGTTTTGCCCCTTGTGGAGGCCGATTTGAAGAAGATCGCTGCCCGGGTCGTTGAAAAGGCCAAGGAACTCTGCACCAGTAAATCGGTAATCTGTTATCTTCTTTCGCTAGGATATTCTAATCTGTTATTTGCGTTTCAATTCAATGTTGAACAATATTGATTAGTGATTATCCAACTAGGTATTACATATATATCTGGTGGAGTAGGGATAGAGAGTGGAGACCCAGACGCTAATGATCAAACACTAATGATTAAGCTAAATCCCTCATTCTTTGAGGCTTTGAAGGTGTGCTTCCACATTGTGAGCTTTAGTGCACAAGTCGTGGAATCCCTCAAAAGGTTTGGGGCAGGCGTGCACATTTTAGCTTGTAAATTTCTCTAAAGACCTTAGCTTGGTTAGGAAAGTCAATAATCTACTCTCAAAACAATTAGGAGACAATTAGAAAAGTTGTAATGATTAGATAAGATGAAATGAGTTGAGAGGAGTTGTGAAAACAAATGAGGTTTAATTCTTAAATGAGCCTACAATTAGGAAGCCTAACCTTCTTCAAGACCGAAGCATAGGTACTTCTGATGAATTAAAGATGCCAAAGCATCTTCTTTTAACATCTCAGCTGGGTTGTATGTAGGTGCACGACGTGATAGTAGAGGTGGTGGAAGGAGATGCTAGAAATGTTCTTTGTGAGGCTGTGGAGAAACACCATGCATCCATTTTGGTTGTAGGCAGTCATGGCTATGGAGCTATTAAAAGGTACTGATCTCAACCCTTTTCTCTCACTCATGCTTTCATGGTTTCCTTTATTATTTTCCTTGGCATGATTTCATACTTTCCAATCGCTAAATTATAAGAAAGTTAACAAGTGAACTCTCTGTAGACTGTAACAAGCAAGAACTCATCATAAGTTTACCATCTGTGATTCACTGTTTATTCCTTGGAGACTTGCACCGATGGAAATAATATGTTTTGGTCTTTCGTGCAAATGTTAACAATCCATTTTGTTTTCTTATGCAGGGCTGTTTTAGGCAGTGTCAGTGACTATTGTTCTCATCATGCTCACTGTACTGTGATGATTGTGAAGAAGCCCAAAATCAAACACTGAGCTTACATTACCTATTTCATGTGCTAATGCACGTACAGAAATTAAATCGGCCGTGTAGTTGTCTTTGTAATAAATTTGATCATTGCACATAATGTCGTCGTCATCTTTTTTTTTTTCTTGCGTTCTCCACAGCTGATCTCAAATATGGCATGTAAACTCAACTTTGAATAACAAGTTTATATATGCATGCGGTGTTGCATTTTTGTCGTCTGATTTTTATCAATTTCGTCCCATTTGATGTGAATGGGGGAAGTTGGGAATTCCGAATACTCGGCCATGCACCACCACCCATAGGCTGCTCTTTGCGTTCTCCACGGCCATGCACCATCAAGCTCGTCATTGTCCTCAGCCTGCTTTTTGCCAATTTGCTTTAGGAAAGCTAGCATCCAATGCTTATTAGGTGCTAAACGGCATCCTTCCACGGGCACCAAAACAAAAGTGGGTCATAAAAAAAAAATCTATAATAATAAAGCAAGAAAAAAAAACATTGAAATGTGTTGAGAAGAACACAATTGTCAATTACCCCAACTGATTGATGGTAGTAGTTTGTACTAATGTTTTTAATTTCGTACCGTACCGGCCGGTACGGTCGAAATTTTTCGTTTCGGCCGTCCGGCCGGTACAGGTACTACATGTGTTTCGTACCGGCCAAAATACCGGCCGTACCGGACAGTACCGGCCGTTTCGGCCTGTACCGGCCTATATTTCGGCCTGTACCGGTCGATATTTCGGCCTGTGTGTGTGTGTGTGTTTTTTTTTTTTCGTTTTTTCAAACTATAAATTCATTTTTTAACCCCTAATTCAGACTAGACTATTTACAATTTATATATATGTATTTATATATAATTTATTTGTATATAAACTATTATTTTGAAATATAATTTTTATATATATTTTTATATATAATTTATTTATATATCGACTATCCCGAAACGTTATCCCAAAACGCTATCCCGAAACGGTACCGGTACCGAAATATTTCGTTCCTGTGCCTTGACCGGTACATCGTCCGGTACGGTATTCAAAACATTGGTTTGTACACTCTCTAGCGAGCTCTCAAAAATTGTAGCAATTCCTGCCTCCGCCTTAACTGTTATAACTGTCCCTCGCAAAGTGTTTGGTTTTGCCACACTTGTAACAACTCCCACGAACACTGTACCCACCGCCATAACCACGTCACTGCCTCCTCTCCCACCAGATCTCCCACTACAGTACCCATCACCCTCACCATACCCTCCACCTCCTCCATCGTACCCCGCCTCTTTGTTAAGGTTCTTGATTAAAACAAGTAAATATTAGGCACTTCGAGTAGCCAAATCTTCTAAACTTGCAATGTGCTTAAATTCGATACTTCTTTAATTTAAAAAATGGTACTTAAATATAACTGAAAATTACTAAAAGACTCGATAACATGCCTAAATATTAGCAACGCAACTAGACTCATCACCCTATTGACCCAAACATGGCCCACGAAACTAAAGACCCGTTCATAAAAGTAAATACATAACTGCTACAAGACTCTTAGAAAACATGTGAACATTTTAGAATAAAAACACCTCATACCAAACCACGGCCACACAATCACTTGGATGGCTCAGATGAAGGCGCGTGTGGGGGTAACATGATAGGCCTCCCTCTTCAAGGACCTTATGAACAAGGTTCCCAAATTGATCTCGAAATGCCCTAATTTCGTCCCTGTCGCTTAAGCCTTTGACTAAGGATCTTCTTTGGTTTCAGATACAAGGATCCATCCATGTTGACAGGAAGAAGCTTCGGTTGAGGCATAGATGTTGAACCGAGGCATTTCTTTAGACAATAAACGTGAAAGATCATATGGATTTGAGACTCCAATGGCATCTTCAAGTGATAGGCAACCATCTCGAACCTTTCTTCGATCTGAAAGGGCCCATAAAATCGTTGGGCAAGCTACAACCGACAACTATCAGTAGGGTTTGAGCCTTAGGTAAACTCAATCTCCTTCCTCAAACTTTCATTACATATGATTGAGATATGCAAACCTCTTCATGCACTCTTGTGCCTCTCACAGGTTGTCCTTCAAGATCTGGAGAATGACATCTCGTTCCTTCAAGGAGTCTTCCATTGCTTGAACTCATGCTGTGTCTGGAGCATATTGGAGAAGAAGAGGAGGAGGATAGCTGTGCATGGCCTCAAATGGCGTAGTTTTGGTGGTTGCATGCTCACTAGTGTTGTACTAGTATTCGGCCAATGAGAGTCATTGAATATGGGTTATTCTCCCATGAATCGTCGCAAGTATCCCTCCAAGTTTTGGTTTACTATCTCTATTTGGCTGTTAGACTGAGGGTGGTAGGCGATGCCGAGGTTGAGTTGGGTTTGTTGTAGTCGAAAAAATTCAGACCAAAAGTTGGATATAAAAATAGGGTCTTGATCACTCACTGTAGATGTAGGAATTCTATGAAGTTTGAATATGTAGTCTAGGAATATGTTGCCTATGGTGTTAGCTGTGAGAGATGTCTGAGTAAAATGAAGTGGGCATATTGTGAGACGATCAACAATCACCATAATAACATCCATGGCGTGGGACTGGGGAAGCCCATCGATGAAATCCATTCTGATATTAGTCCAAGGCCATTCTAGTCTGGGCAGGGATTTGAGTAGTCCTATGGGATGGACGTGCTCAACCTTGTTCCTTTGGAAAACTTCACATTCCCTTATATATTGTCTCATTGTAGCTTTCAAACCATGCGACTAAAAGTTTTGCAAACTCTTGCTAGTGTTTTATGATGCCCCGAATGGCCTGCTAATGGATTCTTATTAGGGTTGTAAATGTACTAGTTTGCTCGATAGACAACGCAATATTCACTCGGTTAAAAAAAAAAAAAAACTTGTGAAAGCATATAACCATACCCAATTAAACTAGTCTCGACTCGAATAAGGTTCGTTTAGGTTTGTTCATTTAGATTTGACTCGATTAAAGCTCATTCATACATAGACATGTGTGTATGTGTATATATATATATAAGCATAGCAACTTTTATAATTAAAGATATAGTATATAATTTAATTACTTATACCTAGTTACTTATATATTGAATATACTATATATAAACATTATTTAGCTAAGCACTAAAGTCATTAAATTATAATTTTTATCATAGTTAATCGATACAACTTAATAATTTCACATATGAGATGTTACTATATATTATTATGTGATGTGTATAATACAAGACACATACCATGCCGTAGGAGTGATACTCGCATATGCGGAGGTAGGGTCACCCCCACCCCACCCCTGCATATGTAGAGGGTGGTGTTTCCACCCCCGCACTCCGCCCCGGTGTCAAGGGACGGGGGCGAACATCCCATCCGCCCCTCGCCCACTTCAGTCTCATTCGGCTTAAAAATTATTTATGGGTCCCCAAACCCAAATTATTATATAATTTAAATTGTAAATTAAAATTAAAATATATAACAATAATTTGACAACTGATAACATAAAAACTAGTTATTAATCTTTAAATTTATTAGACTTATTCACAAGAGTGTTAGACATGTTCACAATATTGTATTGGATTTATCTCCTAGGCCACATTGTATTGAGTCCCACATTGTTCAAGTAAGACTCTTGTATTGCCTTGACCTCTTAAATAAAGGTTGACCTAGGTAGCCAATGCAATACATGTACAATCTTGTGAACAAGTCTAACAAATTTTAATATATATTTATGTATATACAACTTGTAAAATATATATTTATATATATAAATAATAAATATATAAGTGGGGGCGGAGCCGGGGGGCCCGCTGGGGTCAATATGCAGGTAGTACATAAACAAACATGTACTTAATTCTTTTAAAGGAAATAAAAAAAAAAATAGATTAAATTTCATACAATAAGCGCTATTATTTTTACAATGTGTGCATTTTCTCGACTTTTATGCCATTCTTAATTAAAAACAAATGAGCTTTTGTACTTATAAATATTATGTTTGCATTATTATGTTTTAGAATAAATAATATTGCTATGGAGAATCTAAAACAATATATAGAAACTAAAAAACTCTAAAGAGAATGATGATACCATCACTATTGGAAACTTTACGTACGATCATAAGAAAGTATGAGAACTTATTTCTTATATGATTTTTTACCATGAGTGCCCTTTTAATGTAGTGGAGCACGTACTATTCAACAAGTTTATAAGGGCAAATACAACTCATTGGCAAAAAAATATCTCATGCAACTGCTAAAAATGATTATATAGACACATATTATATTGAGAAGAGAAAGTTGAAAACATTATTAAATGGTGTTGATGAGGTTAATATCATTATTGATATTGGACTTCTAGCCAAAATATTTCATATATGATAGTGACTTATCACTTTGTGGATCCATATTGGCCTATTAAAAAACGAGTCTTGAAATTTTGTAATGTGCCGCCTCCGCGTAGTAGTTTTATTATTGCTGATACTTTGCAAATGTAATTTGTTGATTGGGGTATTGAAAACAAATTATTTACAGTGATAGTCAATTATGCCAAAGTAAATGATGTTGCCATTGTCATTCTCAAAGATGGTTTTCGGTTGGAAAACTCTAATCTATTGGAGGTTAATTATTTCATGTGCACTGTTATGCATATATAACAAATTTTTGGTGAAAGACGGACTTGGCCAAATTAGAAACATTATTGGTTGTGTCAAAAAAGGAATCAAGTATTTGGTAGCATTTGATGGAAGATTGAGACAATTTAGTAAAATTACAAAATAATTGCAAGTACATTCTAAAAATTGATATTGAATGTTCCAACTCGATGGAATAACACTTACTTGATGTTGGTGACAACTATGGAATTGAAGGAAGCATTCACTAGGTTTTAAGACAATGATGAAAATCTTCAATGGGTGCCTACTACTATAGATTGGGTGAAAGTTAAAAATGTATGTGATATTCTAGACATTTTCAAGGAAGTGACTAACATCGTATCTGGAAGCATTTATCCAACTTCTAATTTGTCTATTCCTAAGGTATGGAGGATGAAAGAAGTATGACTCCGAAGAGTGTGGATATAAATGAATATATTCAAGCTGTGACAAAAAAGATGAATGAGAAACTTGAGAAATATTGGGGTGAATGTAATTTGTTAAAGGCAATAGCTGCGGTATTGGATCCAAGATACAAAATGACGTTGATAAAGTTTAGTATGATGTTATTTCATCCCAAGTTTAAAGCCTCTCAGAATATGGAGGTTGTTTTTAAAGTTTTGCACGATTTATATGATGAGTATGTCCAAGTTCATAATTCAATATTTATGGGCCAAATTGCGCAGAAAATTATTAATGTAGGTTCTTCGAGCAACTCCACTAATGTTGTTGTACGAACTATGTCAAATGGGCAATCAATGTTTCAATCTTTTGTTGGAAGTGTTGATAATTTTCAACCTATTAAGACATACTTGGATGTATATATGGAAGAGGGTGTTTACGTATGTGAGGACGGTTTAGATGCAAAGTTTGATGCTTTAGAGTGATGAAAATTCAATAATCTCAAATACAAGATCTTGTCTAAGATGTCACGGGACATATTAGCAGTTCCTATAAGCACAGTTGCTTCAAAGTCCCCATTTAGTGTTGGTGGTAGATTTATCGATCCATATCGGGAATCATTGTCAACTGAAACGGTTCAAATGCTACTATGTGGGAACTGATTGAGTTAGAGCACACAATGGAGTTAAGAAAGAACTAAAAGTAAGTACCACTTTCATGAATGTTTTCATTATTTTCCAAAATATAAAGATACGTGATTATTATTTTTTCTATTTGTAGGAAGAGTTGGAATTGACAAAAATTGTATTGACATAATTTAAGCTTATGGATGCCATGCAATGATATACTTTTTTAGAACTATGCATAATTCAAACTTGAGTATACAAGAGAGTAAAAATAATTTATGAATGTTTTTAGAGTATATATGCAAGGTTATTTTAAATTATAAACTGATATTTTGAAACATGATATTATGAACGGAGGTTTCTCAAAGTTATGAACATGATTGAAACATGATATTATGAACTGAGGTTTATCAAATTTAATTTTTTTTTTATTTGTCAAACCTCCCAGACATATTTACCAAGGTTAAATAATTTCGAGTAAAGAATGCAAAGAAGTAAAAACATCTGACAAATTGTTTTAGTCTATGTATTTAGGATTCTTTTAGATTTCAAATTTTGATGTAGTTTAGAGTTTCTTTGCATGTATTTTGTTTATTTGAAATAATTTTCAGATTTTGTTATCTTACATGTAATTTTTTTTCTCTAATATTTTATTTCTTAAGTTATATTAATAAAAAAATAGAAAATATACAATTCAAGTTGAGATGACTCAACTCGAACTCATTTTCGGGTTGAGCTCGAGTTTGAACAGAAAAATGATAAAAATCTCGAGGTCGAGCTTGAGTTTTTTAGCCAAGCCTAGCTCAGCAATTTAAAAATCGGCTTAACTCGACTCAATTATAGCCTTAATTGTCATGCATTTGTTGTAGGGCCAGCTGATGAAAATCACTACAATTCCCCAAATGGATTATTTCCTTGTAGAAGACAACCCCTTGCCATAAGTTGTGCTTATTATTTGCGAGAGTACCCCCTTGCAATTGCTACCTTAGTGCCCGAAGTTGTGTATCCTCCGGGTAAGCATTACGGACTCTAGTTAGCCAAAGGGTTTCCACTTCTGTGAAAGTAACTGCATGAACTAACTAATTTGGGATTTGCATCCTTAACAGGGCATATGTAGCTTTAATCTTGTGTCATGCCTTGTATTCCATTGTAAACTCATAACCAATGAGTTTAGAGATCCACTTTTGTTGAGCTAGTGTACCAATCATCTGTTCCACCAAATATTTTGGCCTGGTAGATAAGCATGCCACTTCTTCACTGTCATCGCCACTTTTCATTGCCATTACTAGGGTAAGGTACTCCTTTTCATATGTGGAGAGAATGAGGTTTTTGCCCTTAAACCCTTGGCTAAGATAAGCCAAGGGTCGACATTCTTGCATGAACACAGCCTTAATACCTTCCTCGAGGCATCACATTCAATGATAAAGATTTTTGTGAAATCAGGTAGGTCTAGGACATGTGGGTTAGTGATGGTTTGCTTAAGGTGAATGAAAGTCGTAGTAGCCTTGACATCCCAACAAAAAGATTCATTCCTTAATAGGTTGGTTAATGGCGTAGAAATGGTGTCATAGCCTTTGATGAACTTGTGGCAGGACCCAGTGAGGCGTAAGAAGCCTTTAAGGGCACATATAGAAGTGGGAATGGGCCAATGTAGCATACAAGTACTATTAGAAGGGTTGGCCTTTACTCTTTCTACTGAAATAATATGCCCCGAATATTCAACTTCAAAACATCCAAAATGGCATTTTGACAGCTTTGCATAGAGTTGGTGGTGTTGGAGTAACCCAAGTACTACATTAAGATGTGAGATATGATCATCAATGCATTTTCTATATACAAGAGTGTCATCAAATAACACTAGTACAAACTTATGTAAATATGAACGGAAGATGTCATTCATTAAGCCTAGGAAATTGGAGGGGGCATTGGTGAGAGCCCAAAGCGTATAACCAAAAATTCATAATAGCCTTGGTGAGTCTGAAAGGTAGTTTTAGGGATGTCTCCAGGAAACATACGAATTTGGCGGTACCTCAAATGTAGGTTTAATTTAGAAAACATTACAGCTCCACATAGTTCATCTAAGAGCTCATCAATAAGGGGAATATGGTACTTGTATTTGACAATAATCTGGTTAAGTGATTGATAATCCATGCACATCCACCAGCTTCCGCCTGCCTTTTGAACTAAGAGTACTTGTGAGAAGTAGGGGCTTTGACTAGGATAAATAATTCCACTGCTTGGCATTTTTTTGACTAGTTTCTCAATTTCACCCTTTTGGTAATATGGGTAGCGGTAGGGTCGAGTACTCACTGGTGCCAAAGAGACCTTATGGTCTTGGCTGCGATGTGGGGGTAATCCCTTTGATTCTTGGAAGACTTTGCTAAATTTGCTGAAGAGGTGTTGAAGTTCCTTTGGTACCATGATGGGCTTAGCATCAGCTAAGGCCTCCATTAGATGTACCACTAGCCCTTTTGGTGTGAGGGTTCTATTTTGCACAAAACTCATCAAAACTCTCCAAAGTGGATGGAGATGGACTAAGCCCAAAAAATTGAATGGGTTGGCTCTTCCAATTGAATTGCAGAGTCAGTTTAGAGAAATCCCACAATATAGGTCCAAGAGTGCATAACCAGTTAACACCTAGAACCAAATCACAACCAACTAAGGTTAATACATAAATGGTTGTAGAAAAATGGTAACCTTGTAAGTTGAATGGAGTTGTCACACAACGACTCGAGAAAGGCATGCAATCTCCATTTGCCACCATAATTGTCATGTTATGCACCTCATGCATGGGCAGTTGTGCTGCCTTGCTACACATGGATCTACAAAACTTGTGTGCTACATATGTCAATTAACACAGTCACCTGTTGAGCACCAAGAAAGCCTAATAACCACGTGGTTTTGGGTGCTAGGGTACCCAAATTTGCATACAAGAAAATTTCTACCACATCCCCCACTTGTAGAAACATCCTCACTGGTTTCCACTACTAGGGTTATGGGGTTTTCTTCACTAGGTTCACCATTATCATCCTCTTCTAATCCTTCCAGCAAGAACACCTTAGGAGTCCTACATTTGTGGCTTAGCGCCCACTTATCATCACAGTAGTAACAAAGGTCACAATCGCTATGCTTTTTCATTTAGGCCAAGGTGATGTGTTGGATAGGCAGGTTGGGCTTGGGTCAAGGTGGAGGAAATGATCGATTAATCGGATTGGGTTGTGAATGTGGCCTAATGAGTCTTTGTGGGTTAGTGGGGTTAGGGGTTGGTAACCTAGGAACATTATTTCCAAGGTTTGGGTTTGGGCTTATAGTAGAGGAGGTGAAAGGTGCCGGATGGGTGGACATCTCTCCATACTTCTTCCTAATAGAGTTAGGCTAGCCCAAATGCAGTAGGTAGGTTGTTGGGCCTAAGCATGGTGACCATAATTCGGATATCATCCCGAAGGCCACTCAAAAAGCTACTGACCTGAAAATCTTTAGGAATGCTGGAAATTCGATTAAAGAGTAGTTCAAATTGTGTCTAGTAATCCTCCACCATAGAGACCTGCCTGAGTTTTTTGAATTCCGCCACTAGGTCATGAAAAGGGGTAGGGGCAAAATAGACTCGTAATGCATGTATAAACTTGGCCCAAGAATGGACTAGGCGAATTCAAGCAGCCATTGGTAGCAAGTCAGGGCTTTTCCTTCCATGTGGAAGGAGGCCAAATGAGTTTTTTATGGGTAAGGGGTATGGTAGTAGGCAAAGAACTGTTGAGCTCAAAAAATCCAACACCAGTGGGGTCAGTTTCATCAAACTTTGAGAAATATAAACGCATAGTGCGACTATGGATTCCACTTGGGGTATCAAAAAGAGGGTTGTGATGGATAAAGCCAATTGTGGTAAAGTTTGATTCATGGTGGTGTTGGAACTTGGAAGCTGCTGCTTCTAGGGTCACTGTTGTGGGTAATGTGTGGTGGGTGCGCAAGAGTCTAGGACAAGGTGGTATAGCTTAAGGCCAAGTTTGCAACCTGCTGGATCAACTCTTCCAAGAAGTTCTGTTGTCTCACTTGGGCTCTAGTCCACTATGTTTGTGTATATCCCAAACTTGCATTTTCAATCTTAAGTTGAGCAATGGCTTTTGAAAATTGGGAAAATCAAGTACCTTTTGCCATGGGACTCAACTTGGCTCTAGATACCACTATCAAGGTTCTAAACTAAAACAAGTAAATAGTAAACACTTTGAGGGGCAAAATCCTCCAAACTTGCCATGGGCTTAAATTGGATACTTTATTAATTTAGAAAATAATACTTAAATACTACTCAACTCCATAACGTGCCTAAACAACAAGACTAGACTTGTTACAGTCCAAACATGGCCCACGAAAACTAAAGACCCATTCATAAAAATAAATACATAATTGCTGCAAGACTCTTAGAAAACATGTAATCCTTTTGAAATAAAAATTAGGGCTGCAAGGCTATTAGTCCAGATCGAAAAAATCGATTGGACCGTACCAAACTGATAGTTTTATTGGTCAGTCTTGGAATGTGGTTTTTTTTTACCGGACCAAACCAAGACCGACCGAATGTATATATCTATATTTTTTATTTTTTATATATAATATATTATTTTATATAGTAGTTATATAAACTAATTATGTAATTTTCATTCAATAAATCACCATTGATCATATATACAATGAAATTATCTAATATTTATTAACCATATATAAAATGTTAAATAAATCACTTAATTTTAATTTTTTATTAATTTAATTAATTCTTTGTATTATTTTTCTGTAAAAATAAAATGTTTATAGATCGAATTGGACTGATAGCTGCTAGTCCGGTCTAACAAAAATGATGGACCAAAATTTTCGCTCCACCACTCCTAAATTAAAAGGGACGTGCTACGTCCACCACTCCCAGCTCCCGCTGAGAGCTACCGTTAGGCAAATTGTATTTGTTTTTTTTACATGTATTTTTTAACATTTTTAAAATATTTTTTGAAAAAAATAAAAAAAATCATAATATTATTAAAAAATACTTCTTTAATCATTAAGTAAAAAAACTTTAAAAATAAAAATAAAAAATCACAGCGGTAGAATAGAACGGTAAAAAAGAGCGGTAAGAGTAGCATTTTCCAAATTAAAAACACCTGTATCAAGCCACGGCCACACGATCACTTGGACGGCTCAGATAAAGGCACGCATGGGGGTAACATGACACTCTTCCGCCACTTCCACTTCTCCCGCCGCTCCGGCTGCTCTGTACGGGACCACGAACTGCTGGTCATTGAAGCACTTCACCGTCCCGCTCAGCCACTCACCCCTCTTCTTCGCCGCCAGGCCCTCCACCAAACAAACCCAAAAGAATCACTCACACCAAAACCAAACCCTATAAAACTTCAAGGGTGTGTCCACGCACATCAATTCAGGTTTGTCTCTCCATTGTTTCAAAATATTGACTGTCATTTATTCCACCTGTGTTTGGTTGGTGCATCAAGATTTCATTTTGCAAAAAGATAGAGAAAAAGCAACGTAGTAGTGATCTGTGTGGAGTGGGGCGTGCCAATAGATTCATTTGGAGCATTTTCAATCTTATAATTTATAATCCTATAGTTTGAAACGTGAAAAATGGTGGAAGATTGAGTGAATTTATAATCCTTTCGTGGGAATAAAGCTGAAAAAGCGTAAACAGTTTGATTTCATTTTCTGAGTATGTCTGCAGATGTACACTGCAGATAACCTGTTTGCTTAAACGCTGCAGTTGCTGTGCTGCATTTTTAAATAGTGATTCGATAACATCAACTTCAATGTAACTAATGCAAATATCTGAATTTATAAGCCAGTTTTTATTAATCTGAATGGTTTGAGAATGATGTTTATTTTGATATCTTATATAGAAAAATGCTGATTTTGTCATCTCCAATCACACCAACTGATAGTAATTTACGTGACTTTCATCTTAGTGGTTGACTTCTAAATCCATTTAAAACGTGACAGATTAGTCAGTATGATTGAAGATGACAAAAATTAGGATGAAGAGTAGGACTAGTCCATTATAAATGTAATCTTTTTAATTTATTCTTTCAGATATGGGTCAATTATCATGAGCCGAAATGTTGCCTATGCGAGTTAGAAACGTGGTAAACTTGCTTAACATATTTACGGAAAGATCTGCTGAAAACTTTATTGATGTTGGCAAGCATTTCCCTGCTTGTTATACGACTGGTTCAACTTGCTCGGAGCTTCCAATAAAACGTAAGAAGTCTGAGAGGAAGCCATTGGTGACGAGTGTTAATGACCTCAAGCGTGAAGCCAGGTTGAGGAGGAAAGAGAGGCTGAAGGTGCAAGAGGTTATTCTACAACCTCCCAAAAATGGGCTTTTGGTCAAGGGATTAGTTCCAGTTGCTCGTCAAGTCTATAGTGCCAGAGCCAAGCTTCATGTTTGTGTCTCAAGGGTTGTCAAGAACATTGCTATATATACTTGCAGGTAAGGTAGATTTTTCTAAGTTTTGATTTAAGACACCATTTATATAAGATGTGTGGCTTTTAATTAGATGGGACTACTGCAAAATATGCTTGAAGTGAAAGTTAAGGAAAACGAGACTAGAGGATTTGAGTAATGGTGTTCTTTGAGGGTTTTTAGTTCAAGAAGTCAAAAAATGGCCTTTCTTAAAAGATTCATGAAATAAAGCATCTTTGATGCAACATACTTATAAAAAAAAAAGGCATCTTTGATGCAACATTTTTTATTTTCAGTCCATTGGCACAGAAAAATTACCATGCGATAATTTTGTATATGTAATGTTGGGCTACCGATGAAAAAGGATATGTAATGTTGGGCTATCTTGATATAACCTTTTGAAACCATAGATGACAGAATATTTTAAAATCACAATTCTGAGAAACAATGGGCAATGTGTTAACATTGCTCCCACAATTCTGATTCTGTTTTGTCCTTAATTTGTTATGGAAGTGGAGTAATTAGATCATTATCTATGGGGTAATTACTTATTAAAAAAAATTATTTTGTTTTGTATGCAAATCTGGATATGCTTTGTCCTTCATTGTTTAAATTATGAGTGGAGTAATAAGATCAATACCTGTGGGTAGATATGATAATAAGATCAATACCTGTGGGTAGATATGATAAATCCCTCATTATTAGCTGATTTTCATTGTTTCACTCACTTTTTTTTTTTTTTTCAGCTTGTGTGGAGAAGTTCATGTTGGTCATCCACCACACAGAATTAGGACATGCAATGTTGCAGGGAGCCCAACAAACAAAGAGCACAAATGGGAAAAGGGGGGCATTGGGCATGTTTTGCCCGTGGTAGAATCATTTCATCTATATGACCGGATTGGTAGAGCTGTTTCACATAATGAGCGTCTTGAAGTGGACCGCATTCCTGCACTTCTAGAACTGTGTGTTCAAGCAGGTGTTGACATTCCTGAGTACCCTACAAGGAGAAGGGCATGCCCTATCTACAGTCTTGCTGGTAGAGTTATAGATTTTGAGCGGAGGTTTCCCAAAGAGGATTCACCTGGCAAAGATATTAATACATATGGGTTTTGGGATAAGAAAAGGAACTTGAATAACGATGACAAATTTATGGACTTGCATTCTGATGACATACAAGGTTTATTATCTTCTTAACTACTCTTTCCTAAGTGGTAGAAATTTACAATTCATTTTATCACAATAGAACTCACAAAAATGGGTCTATGTACTATTGATATGGCGACTTTGTTGTCTTGTGCTATTATTCCAGTTTTCAAATTTGTTTCACTTAATAGTCCTGGAATATTTTTAATCAAATCAGTCTCCATGGCCTCATTAATATTTACTCAAGTATACGTTAATCAACATAAAAAGGCTCATAGGTTGTTAACCATTGTTTTGTACAAGCATCTTATGTGCTAGCAAATCTATGCACAGCTATATCTGTTCAGGGCATGGAAGAATGGGAAAAAATGCGATCAGGAGCATCGAAACTTATGGAGAAGTATGCTGTCCAGACTTGTGGATATTGTTCAGAGATGCAAGTGGGGCCTAAAGGTCATAGGGTAAGGAATTGCCAAGCTTTTAAACACCAGATGAGGGATGGGCAACATGCATGGCAAGAGGCAACAGTTGATGATTTAATTCCTCCGGTATATGTGTGGCATGTTCGAGATGGGCAGCGTGGTGAGTTGCTTGTTAATGGTTTGAAGAGGTACTATGGGATGTTGCCTGCAGTGGTTGAACTTTTTGCTCAAGCTGGGGCATATGTGGGTGATCATTATGCTGGTGTCATGAGAGAAGATGTTGCAGTTCCTGATTTGGATGAAGAAAAGTTGGTTGTGTAAGGTCGAATATCATTCGGGTCAGATGCTACCTACTCATTTGAAAAAGAAGGTACTCTGTCAAATGCACTTGTCCTGTCCATGATATGTCGAAAGACTTGTAGGACTTATACATGGTGTCCCTATTCACTAGTTTTGTACTTATTTTATAGGATGCATGGGAGTGGGCAATATCTCTCTTGGGAAAAAATTGATGCAGGCTCTTATATATATTCAGTTTGTTTCTATTTCTCATCTTTTCCTTCTGCTATATATAATTGGCATACAAGCTTAATGAGTAGTTTTTTTACTTCTGCTAAATACAGTCACTTTTGCATGCTCTACTGATGTGATTCACAAGACAATCACATCAATGAAATGCACAAAGAGTATGCAAAAATCACATAGATTTTTTATTTTTTTTTTCATTTATTTTTTTTCTGTTTTGAGTAAGCAGGATTTCACCTCTTAACGCAAATCTCTTGTTCCATAAAGAGAATGGGTCAAAAGATAGATTCACGTCACTGGTATTCACCAGCACTTGTAGCTGTCGGGTCCTCCGGGGATTACAACGTCGGTTGCAGGCTCCTTGGACCGTAAATATACGAAGGACATATATCACGAGACCCTTTAAATATTCCGAATTAATTATTAACTTTTAAAACATGAAACTACATCATTAATGAACTAACTCATCATTAATATTCAATAAAAATTAAATGTTATATTTCATCATGTTCAACCTAAAAGGATAATATCTCCAATTAAGCTTATTTAAACCAAAGTATTAAGCAAAAAATAAATTTTAAGTTAAATTTCTATTTTTGTTTAAAATAAGTAATATTTTAATTTGGTTTCTATCAATTTATGTCCTTCTATCGTTAACCCATTAAGGAAAATTTGTGAGATTTCTTATCATTATTTACATAAAGCTAAAGGAGCATAAATGTTGACATTGACACCATTATAGATTTTTTTTTATTTATTTACTATCTAATACTTCAAAGTATGCCAACTTAATTATATAAAATATTTTTCATTTAATTAATTTTACTATTACTGTCAGGTTTATATAATCTTACAAAACTAACTCATTTGTATAACTAAAATAAAGTTATTTATATTGCAAGTGAATTTTTTTGAGAGGCTAGGAAATATATTACTATTGATATGATTTTCTTAAATTAAACTTAAATCTTCTATTCATGGAATTCAAAAAATTGTCACGAGGAAAAAAAAAAAAACCCTTCGAGAAGTAAATTCTTTCTTGTTTTTCTATTCATGGATTTCAAAAAATTGCTATGAAATATGGATAGATATAAGGCTTCTAAAAAGATCGAAAATCTATTCGCACTTATTGAGGCGGTATTTCTTGACTTAAAAACTAATCCATCCGATTTAACAAACGCTACTGGTAGCGATCTAGAGGATTATCAAAAGTATTTAATTCGGAACTCGAAAGCCTTACAATCTAAAACGTCGCCACTACAAGTAGCAGATAAACATGATCGAATAGCGGCGACGTCGTTCTCCTAGCAACCCGGACCAATTTCCGGTGCTTGTTTTCTTGAGATGTAATCATTTTCCGGTGCTTGTTAGTTAAATAATTCCACGTTAGATTCCAAGATAGTCAATGTGAATTCCAAACCACGTAATCCGACAGGTACGAGAGAAGGAAAAACAGAAAGAGGGAGGGAGAGAGAGAGATTCAGATTTTTGGCAGAAATATAGGTTGTGGGTTTTGGTTAGTGGAGGAAATGGTGGGCTTGGAACGACAAATTGCTCATCACCATCGTCTTCAAATGGATGGTGATGGTGGTGCTGGTGCTGGGGTTGTGGCGCCTAAAGCTTCTGGGGTTTCATGCTCGATTTGCTTGGATTTGGTGTCCGATGATGGGGGCAGATCGACGGCTAAGCTGCAATGTGGGCATGAGTTCCATCTGGGTAAGCGACATTTGTCTTCTTCTTTTTGTTTCCTTGGTTCTTGTTGTTTTGTTCAGTCGGTTGAAGAAAACTTGTTCGGTGATTGGAATTGTTGAAACTTATGGCCAAAATTGGTCTCTGGGTTTGTCTTAAAACGGAAGTATAAAAAAAGACTCTGGGGTTTATGGATAAATGGAATTGAATTTATGAAGAGTATTGTGTCATTATAAATTTAGAATTAGGGGCTGTTTGAATGCTTCAGACAGAATCCTTCTTGGCATGGCTGTATACTTGGATTTTCAAAGGACCTCTTCATGGTGTCGAAGTTTACTTCATGTTGACCCTTGGTTGAGTTACTAAGGGAATTGAGCTTGTTGGAAAAATCTTTTAAAAATAAAGCATAGGAAACCGTGAGCAAAATTGACTTGGAATCTTAATGCCCAGTAGGTGAGATATAAGGTTTTTTTTCAATGCTTGCTTTTGATAAATGGCACAAAATCGCTGTACTATGGGAAAATATTTTTGAACATGAACGGATATTTTAGGAAGAGATGAAGGATCTCATGCTTTGATAGTCAGAGAAATTTGTGGTAGTAAAAACTGGCCAACGATAGTCAGAGAAATTTGTGGTAGTAATTTGATATTGATTTTCTTTTCCCTTTCGGGCTTAGAGTGATTGCTGTATTAGTTTCTAGGCGATATGGAACTAGGTTCTGTTTCACCATACAAATGTTGAAACATCAAGCAAAAATTTGTACATAAAATGAACAGTGTTTTTTAGTCAGCCTTTTGAAATGGATGAGTATCTCCCTCCAAGCTGTATATGCTACTTTCTTTATTAAGGCAAGAAAAAGATAGAGTCTACCCAATAGTTGTCACAATTAGCTTCTATTAGCATCATTTATATATTGAATTGATGCAATTATATAGATTTTTCAATCTCTTTGCACACTAATTGCCTGAAGCAATCTTCTCCCATTCAAGTTCTCATGTTCCAGAGAATCATTTGCTGCTTTCTTTACCTTCTTGTATCAGAAGGTTCATTATATCAATCTTTATATTGAGTTTATGTAAAGCTCTACAAAGAACTGGTAGCACAACTCTAAGGTTGTTGGGAACTAAAGGTGAGGGGGTTGAGTTCAAAGGGAGGGAAACTATTGTGCTGTATCGAATTGGGAGCCTCATTTCATAGGAGGTTGAAATTGCGGGGCATTAATGCATATTTTTTAACTGGTAACTGGAGAATTTCTCATGGCCTCTGTGTGTGAGGGAGGTAGGGAGGGAGGGAGTAATCAATTCAGTGAACCCACTTTAAAATCTAGAGAACAAACTGGACTTACCAACTTTTTGAAATGTTGAGTTGATGACATCACCAACTGCATGGGCCTTGTTGTTGCATGTTAATTTAATGTCTCACAAGTATGTTCTTTTAGATTTACTTATCAAAAAGGTTTGTTCTTTTAGATTTACTAAAAAAAAGTATGTTCTTTGAGATTTGTTATTCCATGAGGCTTTACACATTTGACATGCTGCAGCATCTTCAGTTTATCGAGAAAGCATGTTGACTGTCATTGTGGTAGCTGGTTATGTAAATCAACAATCCTTTTCTCTACATTTCACCCTTTTCTAACAATAGCATCATTATACCAGTTTTTGTTTGCTCAATTAGTTCATCACTTTAGTACTATTCTTGGATGGGACTTATTGAGCCAATCAAGAAATACTTTTGAATATTTATATAAATGATATATACCCTTGGCAAAAGATGAATATATATGCATCAATACAACTGAAAAGAGATGCAATTTTCCATTATGGAAAATTATGAATACATGTTGCATATTGTTGATTTTATTTGAAAAATTAATGAATCATATGCTTATATTGTCTAGAAAGGGTTGGCTTTATTTTCACTCATATAATGTGCATGCACACATGCACCAACAAATATACATCTGGTTGTACCAATGGTTAGTGAGCGTAAATTTGATGCACTTTTAAATGAGAAATAATAATTTATATATTTAACAACTTTTGACTAATGTTTTCCTGCTAGCAATTAATTTTTGTATGGATATTAGTGCCTTCATGGTGGTTGGTGTAAAATACCTTTCAATTTAAGGAAGGTTAGTATCTATGAGGAGGAAATATGGTGTCATTTCTTGAAACCTTGGAAGAGATCAGTGTAACTAATTCCTTTTCAAGACCACCACATATGGTATCCCACTGTTGACAATGTTCCCTACTTATGTCATGCATGCATGTACATGTAACGCATTCTTCTCTATTATGTTCTGCAGACTGCATTGGCTCTGCATTCAATATGAAAGGAGAAATGCAGTGCCCAAATTGCCGAAAGGTTGAGAAAGGCCAGTGGTTATATGCAAATGGCTCAACTCATTCATTTCCAGAGTTTGGCGTGGATGACTGGAATCCTGATGAGGATCCCTATGACCTACATTACTTTGAAATGGTAAAAAAAGCACTACTCATATCTCTTTTAGTGAATCTGAAGAAACATTTTCTTTGCATCAGTATCTTTGCAAAGACACAACTAATATTACTTTTCCCCCATATATTTGTCTGTCTGTTTTAATATAGATTTGGACTTATACATCTCTCTCTAGCTCATGGGGTAGGCAACTTTTTTTTTTATAAGGAACAAATTTTATTAATGAGAATAGGCCTCAAGTACACAGAGGATATACAAGAGTTTACGCCTAGTTAAGAGGAAGAGATAGAAACAAGAAAATCATTAAAATCTAGACCATTGCAATCTACAACATTTTCCCTTAGCGATCTAGCAACCTCACAATGCAGTAGAAGATGATCCATAGTCTCGCCATTTTTCTTGTACATACAACACCAGTCCACAACAATCACTCGACGTTTCCATAAGTTATTCATAGTCAAGATCTTGCCAGAGATGTTGTCCAAACAAAAAAAAAAAAATCACCTTGAGTTATTTCTCCAAATACTTTTCTATGGAAAGCAATTGTGTTGTGGGTTGATTAGGTCTTATAGAAGGAGCAGACAGAAAACCCCTTTTCTAGCAGGCATCCACCACAATTTATCAGTTCCTTGAGTGCTCAATCTCATAGCATACAAGGTTCTGAAAAAATCAGCAAAGCTACCAACTTTCCAATCATGAGCCGCCCTCGTAAAGTTCACATTCCAGTGGATTGAGCCACCGGACATCTCCACGAGATTCACCATGGATGCTTCCTATTCACATGCAATCCTAAAAACTATAGGGAATGTGTCTCTAAGGGCTCAATCTCCGCACCATAAATCATGCCATAATTTTATTCTAGAATTGTCACCCATCACGATTCTACTGTGTCGAGCAAACACCCCCCAACCTCTACGTATGTGCTTCCAACCTCCCACTCCATTTGCCCCTTGTACCTCCCTAGTACTCCCCCCCTCTCCCTCTAACATGCACCCATATTTATAATTAATCACCATCTTCCATTAAGCTTCCCTCTCAGTGTTATACAGCCACAACCATTTCCCAAGAAGAGTCTAATTGAATACCCTCTCCAATTCCCAACCGGCCAATAGAAATTGGAGAGCATACCTTATCCCACTTGACCAGGTGAAACTTAAACTCGTCCTCCAAACCGCTCCAGAAGAAATCTCGCTGAAATTTCCCTATTCGGATGGCCACACTTGCTGGAATCGGGAACAAAGATAAGAGATGAGTTGGTAAATTGGATATTGTGCTCTTGATTAGGGTGGTCCTACCACTTTTTGACAAATACAGTCTCTTCCAACTTGCCAATCTGCGTTTAATCTTCTCTATTACTTCATCCCATATAGATTTAGCCCTAGAAGAGGCTCCCAAAGAAAGACCAAGGTATTTCATTGGGAATGAGGAGACCTTGCATCCCAAGAATATGGGCCAACCTCCGATGATTGCGAACATTTCCCACTGGAACCAACTCTGGCTTGGAAAGATTCACCTTTAATCCAGACATTGCTTCGAAGCAAACTAAGAGTGCCCTTAAAGAGCAAATTTGATTTTGGTGTGCGTTACAAAATATCAAAATGTCATCTATAAACAACAAATGAGAAATGTTAAGAGTCCACCAATTAGTGTTACCAATTGAAAATCCAGCCATATAGCTATTGTCGACCATAGCGGATATCATTGTACTAAGCGCCCCCATAACAATGACAATGAGAAACAGGGACAACGGATCGCCCTGTCTTAGGCCACGTGAACGGGCAAAGAAACCAATTAGAATGCCATTCACCAAAACTGAGAACCTCGCAGTCAAGATGCAATACCTAATCCATGAGCACCATCTCTCCCCAAATCCACACCTCACAAGCAAGTATATTAGGAAGTCCCAATTAACATGATCGTATGTCTTCTCCATGTCCAGCTTACATAAAACACCTGGTTCTCCAGATTTTAATCTGTTGTCTAAACATTCATTGGCAATTAACATTGGATCCAACATTTGTCTTCCCTTAAGAAAGGTGTTCTAGGGTCTTGAAATAATCCTCCACAAAACCTCCCCCAAGTGGGTTGCTAAAACCTTGGATATAATTTTATACACCCCATTCACAATACTAATAGGCCGAAAGTCTTTAACACACAAAGCCCCAACCGTCTTGGGAATAAGTGCAATAAAAGTGGCATTGAGACTTTTCTCAAACTTATCAAATGAAAAAAAAAAATTCCTGGTAAACCTTCATCATATCATCCTTCACCACCTCGTAGCAGGATTGGAAGAATCCCGTAGAGAAACTGCCTAGACCAAGTGCTCTGTCTTGGACCATCTTTCTCACCACTTCATAAACCTCTATCTCATCAAAAGGCCTTTCCAACCAGGCAACACTTTGCTGCTCAATGGTCTCAAATGCTAATCCATCAAGTTTTGGCTGCCACTCTACCTACTCAGTAAGCAATTGGTAAAAAAATCAGCAACATGCTCCTAAATCACTGGAAGCTCCGTTGACATAGCACCATCAATATTAGCATCTCAATGGTGTTAATCCTCCTATGTGAATTGGACAATCTATGGAAGAACATCGTGCTTCGATCTCCTTCTTTCAGCCACAATGTCCGAGATTTTTGGTGCCATGAAATCTCCTCCAATAATGTAACTCTCTCAAGTTCTTAAACTAATTCTGTCTTCTGAGAGAGTTCCTCCATAAATAGTGTCCGACCCTCCTCTGCCCTCTCTACCTCCTATAACTCCTCCAATAGACTTTTTTCAGTCGCCTACATCTCCAAAAACTTGTGCACTCCATATCTTGAGATATCTTTTTAAAGCTTTCAGCTTACCTGCAAAACAAAACTTGGGGTGCCATGGATTAGATAGGAGGACCACCATTGCTTGACCCTTTTCACAAAACCTTCAATTTGCAGCCACATATACTTGTACTTGAAGTACCTACGCCCTCCACGAATGCCTCCACAATCCAACAAGATGGGAAAATGGTCGGAACAGAGACGAGTTAGCCTTTTCTGATATAACTCTGGATAATGAGTTTTCCAATCCGAAGAGACTAAAAATCTGTCCAATCTAGACCACGTTTGGTTGTTTGACCATGTGTATGTTCTGCCCATGAGAGGAATGTCCACCAAACCCAAATCAAATATAAAATCTGAAAACTCCATCATTGTAGGTCGAAGCCTACTCTCTCCCGATCTCTTGCTTGGAAACCTTGCAACATTGAAATTGCCTCCTATGCAACAAGACATGTCCCACCAACTCTACAACCCAGCAACCCCCTCCCATAAAAGGCTTCTTTGACTACCTAGATTCAGCCCATAAATTCCGGCAAGGGCCCACATAAAGTCATCTTCCACATTTTTAAACGAACATGCTACTGTGTATTCCCCAATGTATTCCTCAATTTTATTCATTACCCTTCGATCCCACATAACTAATATACCACTTGAGGCCCCAACAGATGCGAGATAAACCCAGTCAACATGTGGATAGTTCCACAAGCTACGCACCATGCTTCTTGAAATACTTTACAACTTAGTTTCCTACAAGCAAATAATGTCCGCCCTCCACTCCCAAAGCAGATTTTTTATCTGAAGACGCTTGTTTTACACATTAAGTCCTTGGACATTTCAAGATACTATCTTTGGCTTCATAAAGAAGCTATCGGCCTATTCCCTTTGGCTTTTCCTCTGCTTGAGTCACCCTCATAATTAATAGACCATGTTAATCTGTTTAGCTCCCACTGTGTTTTAGATCCCGACTTCTTAGACTGAGCATGTCCTTCTTCAATAGCCGTGAGCAATGCCATAAATTGTTCCTCAAACCCCTCACTCAATCCCCACACAATTTTGAATTTCCTTCACCTTGTGTAACACCCAGCCAAATGAAACTGATCTAGGCTGACACGTCTGCAGAGAATTTAGAGGAATGGGTTCATCTGCCATCTCAATACCTTTCCTCGGTGCCCATTGCAACTCCATCAAGTCCCCATCTCTCCTTCAGAAAACATAGACCTACCCTCACAATGTTGATCCTCATTCATAGCTACCAGCAATTGTAGGTCACCCACAAGCTCAGCACCACCCTCCATAAGGATCCCGACGCTCTGCAAGTCCTTCTCCAGAAGTGATGTCCCTTGGGACTCCAATGGAGGATCCATGCCCTCTATCGTCACTTTCTATCCCTTCTGGGCCGACAAACCACGACCGGACGGTGGCTTAGTAAACTCGATAATCTGTAGATCGTTCACCGGGGATGATGTTCCCTAAAGCTCCTTCACCAGAGGTTCCTTCTGGGCCGAGGAACCAATGCCGGACGATAAGTTTTGACCCATAGCTATGGTTGTTACCACCTCTACTACCATTTCCTCTATTTTTTTTCCCATTTGAGCCTCCGAGAACGTTTCCTTGGCCTGTCGCGAGGTCGCGTGAGGCTTTTCTGGCATGGGTAGCTGGTTCCCGACAGCCAACAGCCCTACAAGTTCACCTCCTCCTCGAGCCCGCCACCTAAATCGGGATAAGTCATGGCCCGATTTTTTTTTCCCTTTTTCTCAGCCCCTTGCTAGAGGCCCATTGGAGCGGCCCACTACACTGGGCTTCACCGTTTGTTTCCCCTTCGCCCCATCAAAGTCCGAGGGTCCTTCATAGCGCTAGGTCATTGGGTTTAAATTCTGGGCCATTGGATTGGCTTCATAATTTATTCCATCTCGGCCTCTATCCGCATCCAAGCCCATTCCCCTTTCATTCTCAACACTACAAATAAAACTGTCCACTTTCTCCTGAAAATCCATCAATTGCAATTTCATCTCCCATAGAGTATGACAAACACCACCCCCTGCCGAAATTCGATCGTGCCTGTCAACACCACCATCCTTCCAATGAGCAACGGGCGCGCTGCCACTTTCGTATAACCTCCTCCTCCCCTGTACTGAGTTGGGACCACTACCGTTGGTTGCTTCAACACCTCCTTGTAGAAGTGATGCTGAGCGTCCACCTTCGGCCTTCCTTCCTCCAAAGTTTTCCTCCCTTTGACCGAAACCCAACCTCCCTTTAATTGACCGGTCTTACCTCCATCCTTCAGACTATCTTGAACTTCTCGTACGGTAACCGCCAGTTCCTTCTATTCCCTACCTTCTATTTCTTCCGGTACAAATAAAAAGTTTTGTTTGCCACCACCACCATACTCCACTAATGCCATGAAGCGCCCATGGACATTGGAGCATCTCTAAGCTATAAAGCTGCTATTTCCATCCCTCAAAGAAGCATTGAATTCCTTTCTATCACCTGATATTGCACAATCCTCCAACATTCTGATGAACTATTTCACCGTATGCAACCCCAGAGACACCTCCTTCATGACTTTCCAGCTCTCCTCAATGACATGAATGGAGTTGCCTTCCACTATGACAGTAAAAACTTTAGACTCTAACACAAGCTGTTTCGCTTCTCACTGACTTTAAATTAATCTCTCTCAGAAAAGAATTCCCCATTAAACAATGTAGGCCATCATCGAAGAAAATGGCATACGGAGAGAAAACAAAAGAAGTATGGAGAGTCACACACACACAGAGCCCTTGCAGTTGCCTAATGCCCCCACCCATGTGAGCACCCCAAATGTAAAAATTTTATTATATTTTATTTTTACTTTTGAAAAAAATTGGCACAAAATGAAGAAAAGACAGAAGGTTAGCAGTTAGGACACATCTGACACAAAAGAAAGGAATTACTTTCAAAATAAAGAGGCGTTGGCTTTATGCAGTAGGCGAAAAAGCAAAGTGGTCAATTGACAAGGCAGCAAAGAGATACGAGTGATGAAGGGCATGAAAAACATATGAAAGAAACTCATTTTTTTTTCCTCATTTCACCCTCTTACCTATTGTTAGTGCTGTATGCTTATCATAAACTCACTTTAATCTTTACTTCTTTTACCATTGGGGACTCCCACAAGATAAAATAAGAATAAGCTCTTTTAAAGTTTAAAAATATATATTGGCAGAGAGATGCTCATTTCCTTGCATATCATATACATGCACAGTGTCTTACCACATTCAAATCTCTGATTTTTGTTCTTCAAATGTCTTTTGCAGCCATTTAGAGTTCAGTGGTGTCCATTTGGTGAGTTAGAGCGAATTCCTCCATCTTTTGAGTAAGGCTAGATCTCCCTTTTGTGGTTTTTTATTTCATATTCTTTTCTTTTATTCCTGATGCAGTTTATGCAAGTTACAAATACATTTTAGCGTGAATCACTCCTGTGAAGGAGCTTTTTTTCTTGCACTAGTGTACATCCCTTTCTTTTTAACATTTGGGGCCTACAATTGGTAATACTTGGCTAAAAAGCAAAAGAAGGAATTTTGATTGGGAGGATAAAGTGTGTACAATCAGGGCACTGAATCTCTCATATTAGTATTACAGATTTAGAGATATAAATTCCCTTGGAAATGTACTGGGAGATCTAAGGTGCCTAGTAAGGTTGCATTTTTCTGCTGGTTGGGAAAAATTTTGACCACGGACAACTTGAGAAAGCATGGATTATTTGTGGTGAATTGGTGCTTTATGTGTAAGAAAGATGGTGAATCTGTTGACCGTCTATTTCTTCATTGGGAGGTGGCTAAGACTTTGTGGGATGAGATTTTTGGTAAAACGGGTATTGCTTGGGTGATGCCTAAGCAAGTGGTGGATCTTTTTGCTTGTTGACAAGGTTTTAAGGGGAGTCATCGCATTTTTGCCATATGGAAGATGATCCATTTATGTTTCATGTGGTGCTTATGATTGGAAAGAAATGGGCTATGTTTTGAAGATAGAGAACGCTTGATGGGAGAACTTAGAGAGTTTTTCTTTAGTACTTTGTGTTGGGCTAAGGCTCTTGTATTGAATGGAGATAATATTCATGATTTGCTTTTAGCCTTTTCTAATTCCTAGCTTGTATTTAGGTGTTTTCTCTTGTATACTTCTTGTGTACTTGCCACTTGGGCTGTGCCTATTTACTTGTCAATAAAATTCTCTTATTACTTATAAAAAAAAGTATACAGATTTAGATCACTTCAAAAGTAGTATTAGATTTCTGCGAGTCTATATTATAATGCTTTTTTTTTTATAGGTAAACAAAAATTTTATTAATAAATTCATTATAATGCTTCTTACTGGTATGTTGTTTTTTATATTAATCATGTTTTTTATATTGAGCTAAGCATTCTCATTGGATTTAATATCTGGGTTTTTTTTTTTTTTTTTTTTGGGGATTTCTAGGTGAAACTTGAATAGCATTTACTTTTCTGAACAATTTCACCATCTATTTTCTGGTTAAAAACTTGGCCAGCTTCTTTCCCAATGTTTATATTCATCGTTGTCTCTAATGTGTTGATACTATCTTCAGGGAAGTGGAATCTCCATCTACCACCTGTAAGTGTCCCACTATTATTATGGGTTTTTCCACATTTAAAATTTATGAACTTTCCTTTCTTACTATGACATATGAATGTGATTTCTCCTCCACATAGATCACAACTTGCAGGAACACCATGGCACGCCTGCTGAGCCCATTGCCACATCATCTCTAGCTCATCATTATGTTGCATACGTTGGACCAATTCCACCTGCATCCTCGAGATCTAGTGATAGCATTGATGAACCTAACTTCATTTATCCCTGGAATGGTCTATCTGGACACAATGAGATATTTAATCCCCATACTTTTCCCGCCAGTAGCATCCAATACCATGGTTGGGGCCATCATTCCCCTCCATTCTCCCAATTTGGTAGCCATATCAATGGTGCTGATCCAGCTTCTGTTCCACCTGTGATACGGGTATCTACTCACAGTGATTCTGATCCTATTACAAGGTCCAGATTTCATTCATACCCACTTCTCTATGCTCATGGGTGAGCTTTCTACGCTGAGGTTCCTCCTTTCTTTCTTTCTCTCTTTTTTTTCTTTCTTTTCGTGGGGGTAAGGTGTTAAGCTCAGAGAATGGATATCTAGGGTTTTTCCATTTGGGATGGAAAAGGGAATAGTTTTGCATTATTGCTCTGCAAGTCAATGAACTTGTTGTGACATAACTTATTACTTTTAGTGCTGATAGTTGTGAGAAACGAGTTCTCTTTGCTAACAAGGCGGAGTGTATTTGCCACAATGCAAATTGTACATGTCCTTTTTGTCATTCTGTTTCTGAAAATAAAATCTATTCTAACAGATATAAAAGGGCATATTCTATCATGACAATTGTCAGAGTGAAATGTCCAGATCGTTACTTAAAAAAAAAAGCCCTATTTGTTTTTATTATTTATTTATTTATTATTTTTATGAGCTGTACTCTAAATATTCTATGCCTATATCTTTGTAGGTCAAGTCCTAGAGTGGGAAACTCAATTTTCTCCACAGGTGTTCCTCATTATCCAGGATCCAATGCTCAAACCCATGAAGTGATCCATGTTTCCCATGCCTTCCATCTTCAGCAACGACCTAGCAATTCGCCAGGCATTCCCTCACCTAGCACTCCTGTGGTGAGGAGAATCGAGGGTCCTGGGGTTTTGCCTCTAATAGTGCCTGCCCCCATACAACCCGATCGCAGTGGCAGTTTTCATATCATTCCTCAACCTCCTTCAGTACCAAACTTTCATGAAGTAGAAAATCTTTTGCCGAATCGATATGATGCATGGGAAAGAGAGCACTTGTCTCATTTCCCACCATTGGTATCAGACAGGGACTCAGTATGGGGATCATCCCATCAAACTGCTGCTGACTCTGATTCTGTTAGCAGGTCTAGCGGTGTATGGCGTAGTCACCGGTCCTAGAGGGTGTGCTCCCCTACTGTAGTTGCACAAGTTTGTAAACCAATTTATCCCTTCAAAACTCCCAAATGAATTCAATCTAAATTATGATGGGAACTTAACTGTGGGTATTCCCAAGCATTTGCCCATTTTTTTGTACATCTCTTAAGAACTTGTTTTGTCTTGTAAACACAGATCCTGTAAATCTCTTGGCATTCTAGTGGTGCTAGAACTTTAGTTTCTTTCCCGGAATTTGTTCATTTAACTTCGTATGGGTGGTTGCATTGCATTCACTTTGTTAAATTTCCCAGGGAAGTACAGGGATTCGCCGTGTTGGAATCAGATGCTGTATAATTCCAAACAGCTTTTGTATTCTAGGGTAGTATTCTCTTTCAGTTTTGTCAATTGGTGAAGAATGACGCGGATCCCCCCATTATGAAATAGATCATGGCAATTCATTGAAATTCTGATTGTAAAAGAAAATGAAAAAGTTGCCTTCAGACGACCTAGAAAAAAAAAAATCAGGAGTTTCTTGAAAATTAATTGTGGAGGTGTTTTTGAACTTATCGATTCACACATATTTGGACGAGACTATAGCTCCCAAAAGTGATGCAGGTGATTGTCATTGCTTCTCGAATAATGCTAGTCCCACTGCTCCCAGCTCTTGCTGGGAGCTACTGCTGGCATTTTTTTTTTATTATTCGTGATTAAAGAAGTGTTTTTTAAGGATGTTGTGATTTTTTTTTTTAAATATTTAAAAGTGTTAAAAAAATACATATAAAAAAAACACACCAAAATAACTAACAATGGCTCCCAGCTCCCTGGGAGCGGTGGGCGTAGAAGTGTCCTTGATTCTCAAACCTCCACCCCCTCCCACCACAAAAACAGAAGAAAAAGGACATCTCTTTTGAATAATCTCTCTATCATGTTCTTCATACATGTATGTGAATGTTTGCTTACTGAAACAGAAGATATGAGAAGGAAGAATAACATTCTGCCCATCTGTTAAATAATTGTTTAATAATCTTAACGTGGACATTTGTAGGTTCCCTCATAAGCAAGACAGGTACACAACTGGTAAGAGCATTTGCACCCAACACCACTACCAGTGTACCATATTAGATATACGTAAAGAAATTACTGAAGGTAAGCATGAGAAGGAGTTGATAGATTCTTCTCAAGTTCAATTACTCCATCTAGGCTGATGCTTTCTCCCTTCAAAAACTGCGAGTACCATTTTGCTGATTGCTTGGGGTATCTTCTCAGATCCGGATCATCCAAATCTACATAGTACAAGCCATAACTTGATCCAAAGCCATCCAATAACTCGAACACATCCATGAAAGCCCATGCAAAATACCCTCTTGTGTTTGATCCATTTCTTCCAGAATTTTATGAATGGAAATGAAGGTTAGGAAAGAGGAAAGAATTACATAATGTACAAAAATATATAAAAATATGTCATATCCAATAAAAAAAATTGAATAAACCAAGAGCAGACCGACAATAAGACAACAGATGGTTCTATTTCAATTGTAAGAAGCATAAATAACCTCAATGTATGCTCTTTTTCAAATATTTATGCAATTTTAACTTATAAAGTGGAGATTTTGATTATGTGTGCGCATACCCAATTAATGATCATATACACGGGTGTTTGACAAATTCTAAACAACTAAGTGATGAATTTAAGCCATAGTAGTACCTGAATGATAATGGTCAGTTGGATATATTGGTTGTAAGAGCGCTCCAGAATGTGAGCTAATAGTTGATTAGAAGAAATTGGTCTCACATTGACCTAAATTTTTGCCAGAATCATCTGAACCACTCTTAAAACCATGATGCATTCATTTGAGTCCAATTTATTAAGGGCCAATCCAGTCACTGCAGAAGAATTGTGATCAAGTCTTGCACTTCCCTTACTTCTCTTTGAGGGAATTTGTATGTCTGTGTGTATTCATTAGGAAAGAGAGGGTGTGTGTGTGCATATATAGGTAGTGCAAATAATGAAAGATCTTGTTTTTTATTGTGACTACCGTTGGTGCTCTGCATCTTAAAAAGCCTTACTTCCCTGTCACAAATGGATGGATTGAGATAGCATTATGTGCCTAGGGAGAGAGGTCCATTTTTTTAGTCCTCAATATTGAATCTAGAAGTCTAACATCTTATGAAAGTTCTTTATGGAATGCATTAAGGAATACTTTTATCCAGTGGTAGTTAGCTAGGCAAAGCATACCTCAATGCATCAAGCACACCTCCAATGTATCCATGCATATATTTCACCCTTGATATGTCATCCAATGTTGAATTTCGTTTCATCCGCTGACCTAACATGAGATGCCATCCCAGCTTCAACCAATAAGTCGTGCATGATACATGATGAAAAGACATTGCATAATGGGTGTTACAATCCTAACCAACCCACCAAAAGCTGCACCAACAATTTTATAGTGCGGTTCACAATGACAAAACTAATTATAAGATGGTTGAGTAATTCTTGATAATTTCCTGCAAACCGCAGCTATTCTAGAGGTAGGAAATATGTGGCCATAGAGTTCAATCACTATGACACTATCCCATGCTCAATGCATGATGGCCAACTATCTAATGGGTTTAAGAGACCATACAAATTGGCATGATTAAAAAATATATCAACTTTTTGTTCAACATTATTGTTCTGTTAATACCATTCATGCACGCAGGGGGTTGGGGGCAAATGTTTTCGGCTGTCCTAGGGTGAAGGTTTGCATTAAGTTTGGTCCGTACAGGAATAATCATAAAATTTCATAAAATACGAAAATCATTTCATGATTGTAGTAAAATTATGGTATGGGAGACTTTTTGACCAAACACAATGCCCACTTCTGAAAGGAACAAGAGAAGAAAACAAAAACAATTCTCAACCAGGAGAAACTACCCTACTGTGCATGTTTGTGTGTGTGTGTGTGTGTGTGTGTGAGAGAGAGAGAGAGAGAGAGAGAGACCATTCTCATAAATGTAAATAGGAGGGTTGCCGTAAACTTGCTTGAAATACTCCAGCACTCCTCGCAGACCCCAGGGTGCAATAGGAAACTTGATAAAATGAAGCTGGTTAGTGAAATGTAAACAATTTAAACCAGCACAATCCTACCTTCAGGCTGAAAACTTCTACTCGGTGTTTTATCTTTCAACTCTCACCTCAAATGCCGAGGAATTCCCCTGAATTTCTGACACAACCAGAGGAGGAGTTATTTCTGTTCATCTTTCGTAAGATGCATATGGAAATACAGCAATAATATTTATCAGAAAACGCCTGGATCACTTGTTTGAGTACATTGGCAGAGTCTTAATTAATTGATCTAAACACATGTATCAAGGCAGAATAATACAGAATTAATGTGCCACTATGTGGAAATAGAGAATATTAAATCAGTGAGTGAAACTGACTCGGTGAACGTGACCAATTGTAGACTGAAAATAGTCCATTTGTAATGATAAGCAAAGAGACTTTACGGATTATTTCTATTGCAGCATCCAAGTTGTAGTCTCTATATTCCCTTTTCAGGCTGTTGGATCTGTCTCTGACATACATGTTGTTGTAATGTATTATCCCTATGAAGTCAAATGAACCCTTTACCAGTTTGGATTCAAGATTTGTGAAGGCTGGAAGTCTAGAACCCACATTTTGCTTCATTATAGTTGGATAGTCTCCAAACACCAAAGGATCTAGAAACCTGCAACACAAAGCAGGTGCACTACAGTCTAAGGTTTTAAATAGTCCCAAAAACAACATAAAAATTGACTAGAGGAATTCCTCCATTGCCCCAACTCTTATTTTGGCCCACATAAAATTGAAATTACAGTTAATAGAAGTTAAAATGAAATGCAATAAAGTATAGCGTAGAGAGACCCATTATATAAACAAAAAATGAGATGAGGAAAAAGAAAGGTTTAAAGAGGTTACCAGCCAACTTGGAAATCAATGGCTCTTTGAGTCGCAATTGCATCTTCTTTTGTATCTGTCAGAGGAACTAGCCACCAAACATAGATGCTGAGCCCTATGAATCCATGTTGTTTGTCCTGCATCAAAGTACGTGTCTTATGTAACAAACCCAATTTTAGTTTCATAAAAGTAAAATATATGGACACTGTTGATTGAGTAATTGACATATCATATATTGAAACTCCTCCTATGGAAAGCTTTAGCTAGATACCTTATACTTTGTCATGTACAATCTTGCAGCTGAAGCATGTGCCAACAAGATATTATGGGCAGCTGTGTATGGCTCAGATGAAGAATTTCCCTTGGAGCAGGAAAACACCCCAAATGGAGGAGAACATCGCTGAGGAGGTGTAAATCCCTGGTCATAACCTCCCAGGACATACACATTCGGCTCATTAACGGTGCTCCAATAAAAAACCCTATCTCCAAACTCTCGGAAGCACACCTCTGCATAAAAAGTAAAGTCTATCCTGCATCCAGATATAGATCATTTGATAGTATTGATTCCTATGCCATACTTGGCGAGAGAATATACCCCAAGCACAAAAGGAAAATTGAAACTTGCAAGATTTAAGAACATTACACAATCTCTCGACTAACCCATCCTCCATACTCGTCTTCAAGTGCCTGAGGAAGATCATAATTGTGTAATGTAACATGTGGTTGAATTCCTGCACAATCAAAGAGGAAAAGCAATGTTTTGGAAACAAAAAAAAAAATCCTAAGGTATGGTTAGGTTAGCAATTTGGGAACACCGAGCAACTAGATTTTAACTTCATTATAAAGGAAAATTGGCTTTAACCATGGCTAACTAGTTCATTGATGAGATTGTTGTAATATTGCAAACCCTTTGGATTGACAGGTCCTCTTCCATCTGAAAGGATAGCACAAGCATTTTTGTATAAATATATAATCAAAAAACAATTACTAGGAATATGATGGTTCTTATTTAATAGCACATCATAGTTTGGTGATCATACTTGGAATAAGTCTTGACCACGAGATGGAAAATCTATAGGCATCTAGGCCTGTGTCCACCATGAGCTGCACATCTTCCTGCACGAGATATAGGAGGAACCTGATTACAAGTCGACTGAACTCCAGAAAATTAAAGAAAAAAAAAATGAAGATGGCGTTGGTTCAGCCATGGTTGTAAAAACATGAAAGGAAATTTTTCTTTCCTCTATGACATTGAAAGCATTAATTGACCTCAGAAAAAATCCATGATGCATTCCTATTAAAGAAAAAAAGCCCATGAATCATTCCTATTAAAGGATCTTCAATTGAAACATGTAGAATAAACCTTATACTTGTGATACTCATCACATGCTACATCTCCAGTGGCACCATGTGCACTCCCTGTAAGTTTGAGAAGGGAAAATTACAATCAATATCAGTCTACCAAATTTTTATCTTTGGGCATATTGATGATTTTTCTTTTATTCTCTTTCCAATGCCCACAGTGCAGACAGTTCGAGGAAAGTAATTAGTTCATGTTTAGGCTTTAACAATTAAAAAGATGGATTACCAGTCTCATGTGTATAACCCAACATCATGGTCATGATAAGGAGCAAGGTATAATAGGCCTACTAAGTTTATAAGTCTATAGATTAATGCATAATTTACAGATTTCAAATATCGGCAAAAGATTTGAATATCAAGTAATGTTGCTGATTGTTCTAAATGTACTTGAGAGGAGGAAAAGAGCAATGGTCATCGATATTAGAGCATGTGGTATACACTAGCCGCCTCCAACGATATCATGACGTTATATATGTATATATTTTTGTCAGCTCTTGCTAATTAATGGCGTGGAATTGGAATCCCTCGGCTATATAAGCTTCAGACCAGTTCCCCATAGAGAACACCTTTAACTAGCAGCTGCTGGAAAACAACAGTCTATATATATTGCATTGCAAGAACGGTTCCCATGCTGGTTCTTTTTCTTTGCATGAGTAAATGATAAAAACATGATCTTTGCACAACCCTTTTCATAGCTATATTTTAAAAGAGGATATTTTCAGAAAATAATGGCATTTTTTAAAAACAATGACCACTTCATTTAAAACATAATTGTGAAAAAGGTTGTGTTACATAGTTTTTGTTTATTCCGTAATAATGGAAGGATTTGGAGGTACTGTTTGTCTGGTTTCCAACCATGCAGTACTTGTCTGTTTCCCGGTTGAATATTTCTATAAAAAAATTCGTCTTGGCAAAAATAAATTAAAATTAAAATCACCGAAAATTTTCTTTTTAAAAAAAAAAAAAAAATAGACCGAGTACCGGCATGTGCATAGGTATCCCAAATGCTGGGAGTCCTCCCATCTTCGCTTGCTGCTCCCTCCACCTTTCAAACATGAGACATGCATGCAGAAATCATTCATCAAAATATAATTTTTTTTTTTTTTCCTTTTATTGTTCTATTCTTCTAATTATGGATTTAGCTCAGAACCAACAAAAAGATACATGGATAAAAAAGCAGAAGCAAGTACCTTGGAAGCCATGAATTGCAAAAAGACATGCAGAGATTAACTGACCTGATAAGCTGAGGTGCCTGAACCAAAAACAAAAGCAGGTGGGAAGTCATCCCTGCTAAAGTAATTGGAGCTATAAACTCCCAGTACTGCTACATTCATCAGCACTAAATTTATTAGCAACAAAGAGATCAGCTTCATCATCATTTTCCACCTTATTATTTGCACCTGCTTTTTCTATCACTGGCCGCATGATAATGCATGTATTAGAATATTTATTTCAAGTTGTTCTCCATCATTGCTCTCAGAGAGAGAGAGAGAGAGAGAGAGAGAGAGCGAACAAAGTCCTTTGTCGCGATCTGATTGATGATAATTCATTTGCTTCCATACAAATTTTGTTATGTATGGCTTGTATTAAGTTTTGCAAGAACGACAATGCGACATATCCACATCAGATAATGGAGAGAAACGTGGTCGTTTTGCCTTCCCATTTCCCAAATTCCGTTAAGCCGGCTAGAAACAGTGTTTGTAACGAAACTGGACAAAAAAAAAAGGGGGGGCTACGAAAATTACCAACGTTAAAATCCCATTCCTGTCTGTCTAATGGATACGATGTGACATTAGAAAATATTTGCATCCACGAATTAGAGTATTAAATCTGGAGACAATATATCATCAACACCATGATCTTATCACTTCAATCAATCACTAGATTTTTGTATTTTCAAAAACTTTTAACTCTTGGAGAGAGTGATCATTTCAATTTGTTTTTGTATTTGGCATGACTCAAATTAAGAAAATGGATGTTCCATTCATTGTTACTTGGTGTTTTCTATTTTTCACTTGGTGAGATAATTAAGACAATTGAGCTCTCTTAGAAATTAAATTATTATAGAATAAATATAGATAGAAGTCACTATTAAAAGTATCTATTTTGAATACATGATGTGGCATCATCTAGACTACATATTTTTCCAAGTGAGTGTTGGAAACAATCTACTAGAAGCAGCCACGCAGTAATTACAAAGTGTACATTGCTATAATAACTTCTCTCTGACATTACTCATTATTATATATTAGTCGTGTAGAGTCTTTTATATCCATTTGTAAATATAATTCTTTTTTAATTAAAAATTAAATTATATCAGACAAATCTGGATCCAAAATCATTCTAAGATATATGATAACATAGTGATCGAAATCAAGAATTAACATTACCAAATTAGTGATAAGGGATACTGGCTAGACATTTGTTTTCGTAGATAAGATGAGATAATTTGAGATAAAAGTTAAAAGTTAAATAAAATATTGTTATAATATATTTTTTTAATATTATTTTTATTTTTATATTTGAAAAAATTGAATTGTTTATTTTATTTTATGTGAAAATTTAATAAAATTGTAATGATTAAATGAGATAAAATGAGAATAGTTGTGAAAATAAAAAAGACTCTCAATTCATCTCATATCATGTATGAGACCTGTAGAAGGAAGTCACTACCCGTAACTACCAGAACACTTTTAATTTCTTTCAATAGCCTTAATAACCTGCAAAGGAACATCCTCCTCCCTTTTTATAAGCTCTCTAGCAACAAGTGTCTTTATATAGTTGTATAACTCTATCTTTAATCATACGGGATAATCAAAGAGAAATATCGATCAACCATGATTGGCGTTCCACTCACTACTCAGAGCTGCAACTTCTATAAACTATGAGAAACCACCAGTAAATGAGTAGGGAAAGACTAACGAGAGAAAGCTTTCTGCTACTACTAGCAGTATTTTGAAAGCATAAGCAGGATACATACATATATAAATATATATATATATATATCCATCACCAGCTTCATGTACATACCTCTGCTCACCATGTTCACTGCCAACAACAGAGAAACCAACCTGCCTGCTGATATTGAGATGGAGTAAGTGAAAAACAAAACTAATCACTTGATTCTAAAGAGCTTAAGGTTGCAAAACCCTTTACTGGAATTACATCTCGTTTTAGGAAGCTAATCAGGAACCAAATTATGACACCTTTCATATTAAACGCACCTCTAGTCCTTTCCTTTTTAGACGCATGGGATTTCTTCACATCCTTTTTAGTCTCAACATTTTTACAATCCACTGTCACAAAATTATCTTAGCAATTACACAAGAAAACAACAGGAAACGGTAAATTGCAAAATTGGAACATATAAAATAGATAAATGTCATGTGCAAGTAATATGTATATCAGAAACATATCAAACACACATAATATCACCACAATTGTGCTAAGACAATCCAACGAATTCATCACAAATTTGATCCACAAGATGATATCTAAATCAGTATTTTTTGAATCCCAAGTTTGAGTTGGATCTTCGCCAAAACAATGAAAATTCTATGCCCGAGAACTTTCTTAACAAAAATCTCACAACCACAACACAAACTAATTTGAAAGTTAAAGACATATGGTCTATATAAAACCTGAATCCAATCTGAGAAACATGTCATAGATATAATAACTCAACAACAAACATAACAATCAGCACATACGTAAAAACCTTCATATTCATTAAAACACAACGGGGATCCCTTGGTTCCACATATTCTTCAATCATTAGATATGCGAATGAGAAATGATATAACCAAGAAACCACAATAAAGATAACCACAACATAGAAATAAATGTTTGACAGCACTAGGTGTATAATGGTAAATCCGTCCACGCTCCAGAGACATGCCCATTCTCACAGACATAGGCTCGAACAACCGGCTCACCATCGTCGTAGTACCCGAAAGTTCGTCTCAAACAAAACGCGGAGTGCAGATCCCAAGTCTCTTTGCAGGGACAGAACGCGCAATTCACACCGACCTTGCTCCTATTCCCATCGCTTATGGTTCTCCACACCCGTGACCTCTTGAAGTTTTTGAAAATTCCTCTGAAAAGCATATAATTCCGCTTCTCCTCGATGTGAACACACCCCGGCCAACCACAAATGTAAAGACAATCATCCCGGAACTGTCTAGCGAGGAGCTTGCTCCCTTGCTCGCGGCTCAAATTCCAAACCCCAGAAGCCAAATGCGAGCGCACAGACCGATAAATCTTCCTCCTCTTCGACACCGTGAATTCTCCTCCCACCGTAACAACTTCACCACCAACCTCTTCACCACCAACAGCGTGGGAAACATCTTGGGAATCCGAAACGTTGTAAACACTATCATAATTCAGGTCGTCAAAGAGTGACCAGGAACAAGCAGCTGTTGGATTAGCCTTATCTATATGATGGCTAGGACAAGGGTCAGTGGAGGATGTTGGGATATTTGGTCGTGCAATGGGATACGTGCTTCGGTAAATCTCGTTCCGACCGAGTTCTCGCTCGAGGCCGAAATCCGAGTTCTCGAGGAGCACGCCGGTGTGGAGGAGGCCCGGGCAGCATACGGAGATCTTATGAAGCGCGGCCCAGCCGCCGGGAGGGCAGGAGGAGCTGGCGACGGAGGAGGAGAGAAGATCGGAGACAACGGAGGGGATAGCGTTGGAGCACTTGTGCCGCCAGCAAACGGTGCGGATCAGAGACGAGAACTTGGTGCAGACGCAGGCGAGGCGGGCCCAGTTGCGCGGGTCGTCATCAAGCTTGAAGAAGATGCCGAGCAAGATGTCTTCCGAGAGCTTTGAGAACACGGTGTCCGTCATTATTGATTGGTTACTATGGATCTAGTTAAATGGGTGTGGATTTATAGAGAACTGTGAGATAGGTATGGATTTTTTTCTGAAAAGAAAGAAAGTTGATATTGCGGAGATTCTCAGGAGGTATGAAATTATGAATCGCGGGTTTTGAAGAGAACAAGAAGTTGTGTGCTCGATTGTTGTGTGCGAAAATAGTGTGGCGTCGAGGGACCAAGTAGTATAATTCTATGGGCATCCTGCGAGGGACGAGGATTAGACTTTCCATCAATGTTTTGAACACCATACCGGATATCGTACCGGTCAAGATATTGAAACGAAATATTTCGATATCGATATTGTTTCATAATAGCATTTATAGATAACGTTTCGGGATAATCGATATATAAATAAATTATATATATAAATATATATAAATTATATTTCAAAATAATAATCTATATATAAATACATATATATATAAATTATAAATAGTCTACGCTGAATTAGGGGTTAAAAAATAAGTTTTTAGTTTGAAAAAATGAAAAAAAAAAAAACATACAGGCCGAAATTTAGTCCAGAATGGCCGGTACCGGCCGGTATTTTAGCCGGTACGAGACAGATATAATACCTGTACCGGCCGGACGGCCGAAACGAAAAATTTGGACCGTACCGGTCGGTATGGTACAAAATTTAAAACACTGATTTCCATTTCACTTAAAAAAATATAAAAAATCGAGAGAGATAGACGCCAATATTGAATTTATGATTTGTTATTACTATTGGTCTAATTAATTTACCCACAAGGCTAAATAAAGTTTAGAACATACCAAACTCGTGTAACCTTTCAAAAAGTTCATAATAGAAAAGTTTGAGTTGTTTTAGGTTTTAATTTTTTTTAAAAGCTTGCACATTTCTACATTTTTTATTTATAATGTCTGAGGTGAATAAGTATAAATGGCAATATATGATCTTTGAACCCAACACGAATACAATACAAAATTAATAAATTTGTATTTTATATAATTGGATCCAAGTTAAAACAAATTGATCCGTTAAGACAAAATTAAGAAACGAGTCAACCCACAACAACTAGTTTAAATTTTATTTCAAAATTATAATCAGTAGGTAGTCTTATTGTTTTTTTAAGATATGGTGACTATTGATAAACAAAGATTTTAATTTTTATATGAAATTATATTAATCAAATCAAATGAGTTATGTGAATCTATTCAACTCATTTACATAAAACGAGTTAAAATGAATCATGTCGTTTTAATCCATTTCTAATTAATTATAAATGGATCATGTCTCATGTTATTTAAATACATTATGTTATGATTTGAAAGTTTGATATGTTTAACTTAATAGATCATGTTCAAGTTGATTCATATAGTCAAGTATCCATACACGACACAAACATAAATGGCCACCTAGGACAAGTAAACCAAAGTTGATGGAATATCTTTTATATATTCTTATTTTTTAAAATTCTGAGCAGCATGTGTTACACATTATATTTTAAACTAGTTTACGAATAAATTTGAGACGAAACCAGTATCTCCTCCATGTTTCCCTGGTCAATGCTAGGGGCGGTCAACATGCCTCACCATCCATCCATCCCTCCAACCCCCCCTGCCACCGCCTGTCAAATGTGGGCTGCAGGACATCTACCCTTGAAGCCATGCGAGGACAAGGCTCGGGCTGGGCCCAAGCCAACTCGAGCTTTACCTCTTCCGCCCAACCTAGCCCACCATGTATATAAACATATATTAAAAAATAATATTTTTTTAATAAAATGACATAATTTTATCTTATATTTTATTATTTAACAAAAGACATTGTTTCTTATTAAGTTTTATTTAAAATCTTAAGCCCCTCTCTCCTAGTGTCTCTCTTTTCTTTTTCAATCTCTCTACCTCTCACAGCCTCCCCTAGACCCCCAACATCCGTTGCTGTCTCTCTTTTCCTCACGCCATCATCCCATACCTCCCAACCAGTATTTCTCTCTCCTCTCTATCTTTCATTTCTCAATCTCTCTTCCTCTCGCAACCTCACCTAGGACCCCATGCATCTATCGCCCTCTCTCTTTCCTCATGCCATCATCCCCGACCTCTCTCTCTCTCCAACTTGGTTTTAGATGATTTTAAACTTTTTTTAGGTTGGTTTTGGGCAGTGGTTTGGGATGGAGACGATCATGGGGCCAATCCACCTCAACATCCAAACTGAGGCACCCGCACCGCCCACAGGGGGAGGGGATGGAGCCAAGGGCCCAACTCCCCCCACCACCCAATGCAGGGACAGGGGACACGACCAAGGTGGCCACCGTCTAGGAGGGTGGGGTTGCACCCCTGGGAGGTCCTAGAATCCCCTTGTCGATTCAGCCTCTCAAATCCACTTGTCAATCTCCTGAGATAGAAAAATAAAATTGCAAATGGTGTAGATACCATTTACGGTGATAGATCTGGACAAGGTTGATACCATTTAAACAGCCAAATAATAATAACAAGTAAAAGAAGAGAATCTTCTTCAGAAAGTAAAAGAAACAAGGGTTATAAATAGCCAGAAAGAGTACATTTGGGGTGGGGGGCAGAGTATCAGAAGACATGGGTTGCTATCGTATTGGATGCGTAATGAATGGGCAACAAAGGAAGCCGTCAAAGGACGCTTCCAATTGGCATTTCCTACACTCTTTTAAGTTGGCTCCACATACAGCCGAATACCTTACCTTTACCACCTTGCTGAGTAACTGAAGGACAAGGACAGACATTAACAACGCCAGACATTAACAACGCCAATAAGTTAGTGACTATATTTGTATCCATACCGTCTTCACAAAGATTCGACACAATCCTGACAGCATAATAATAAACGAGATTTGCCCAAGCAGAAGGCTTCTAAACTTGAAAATGATGCGCATTTCCACAAGCCTTCAAGCCAAGCCAAGCCACCGAAAAACAATTGACTCTGGGCAGGCCTTTTGCGCATTTTCAGAACTACTACACTATGCGGCTAGTAAAAAAAATAGTAATTCTATGGGGATGATAGATAAAATTTTTCTTAAAGAAATGGTTGGAGAAATCTACTGATAAAAGAAAAATCTCTCCTTTTTTTAACCGTTGAAAACGGCAAACCAAAATTCTGTCCACGCTAAAACCGCCCTATAGAATGTTTGGGGCAAACATGGCCACTACGAAGTAGAGAGTAATTTCATGGAACATTTTACAGCAATCAATAAATCCTTACCCATAAACACAGAAAATTTACATATAATAATGATTACAGTATAAAGAAAGAGGACGAGGTATCAATATCCAACACCCTAAACTTATGAAAAGCTGGAATTTAGCAAATCTCATATGGAATACAAATATGGTGAATGTGCAAGTTTCAATCTAGAGGCTTCAAAAAGATTTAGAAATAATTTTGACAGTTTAGAAAACCACCACAAAATCCAGTCTGAAGTCTGCCCATGATAGGTCTGCTATTGCTTGCCTAGGATACTTTACTGGTAAAGTTTTTTTCAACAATAAAAAGGCACACTCAGAGAATCTTCAGGAATCAACAGATCAGCTGCAATCAGATCTCACCTGCCAAACAAGTTTGCAATCAGGATTCTGGTCGGAGCCAACACACATATACAAGTAGAAAATATCACATATACAAGTAGAAAATATCACATATATAAACAAAAAACAATAAAACAAAGATGCTGACATAAGATAGTAATATGGTTCCATCAATGAGCAGAAAAGGATTATTAAGGGTAAGGAGACCTGGATAAACTCTTGCTCCTGCTCCTGCTCCTGCTCGGGCTCCTGCTTGCACTGTGCCTCTTTGGGCTTTTACTCTTTCGTTTCTGATGCTGAAAAAGAGGCAAGATGAAGTGTTTTCTTTTAAAAAAATATGTAATAGAAGGTCGAACTAAATCCAATACCAAGATTCTAGGACTGGACATTGATTCAGAGAACAGGTCTGTTAAAATGGCAGGTAGATACCTATTCAATCACAATACTTTCAAAAACATATCAAGTTAGATGAGGCTCTAATAATTAAAATATCCCACGTATCTCTGTACCAATGATCCAGCCACCCATTAAATGAGGGCATGTTGCAACATTTCTAATCAGCCTATTAATATTCAGCATCACAAAAAAAATTGTTCAAACAGAAATAAAAAACATACCGAAGGCACTGGAGATCTGGATCTTGATCGAGATCTGCAAAAGTTCCAGAAACAACCCATTTTAAAATCCACACGTTCCTTTTACCAAATTTGATCCAAGAGCCCTTGATGCCTCTTCCACGGAGTTACCATATTCAAATGGATACATGGAAAAGCCATAAATATTTAGCAGTTCAACAAAGAAAAATATCAGGCCAATATATATAATTCCAGCCTATAAATGCAACCTAAATTCATAAAGACAATATCTTAATGAAAGCATCACAAGGTATTTTCAAGACACCAGTGGACTGACAGGGAAGAGAATTTGTCCCTACTGTACCACAAAAATCCAGAGAAGCCAGATAGTGCGGCCTATTAGCTTGGCAAATGTTGGAGCAGAAAATGATAATGAAATCGTCTCTACTGCTCATTGTTGGTGCTATTCAAATCCCAATGGCACTTAGTTCACAGATATCCAGCTTTAAAAATTGCAACCATGATCTCCTTTGTTCCCAATCTAGCACCCATGGACATTTGCAATGCTAAAAGAATTAGAACAAAGAGGCACCATCAAGGTTTCCAAAGCTGCCCATCTAAAAAACAGCATACCTCCACAACCAAAAGAGTTGCAGGCAACTGAACCATATCCCATCAAGATCCTAATTTCCAATCCCCACTTCGCTGCATGTATCCACATCTAAAAAACAAAAAGGCAATTTTCACACAAACAAAGGAAAGAAGAAAAACAATGAACATTGATGTACACTTGCTCCATCACCCCAACCTTTGAAGGCAGAAATAGTGAAGATATTAATGTGAAACTAAAACAACAAATGAAAGAATGAGTATTGACAACCAAAAAATACCTGTTTCAAAACTCAAACAAGTTTTCCAGCACAATACCGCATCAATCTAAATATAACGCAAGTATTTCTTCCCCCCACTTGAAATTATAGCTTGCCATGTGACAGAAATACAACTCCCAAATTGCATTTGCTATAAATAGCATGCACATCAATGCATGCCTAAATAAGAATGACCACATATTCAGTAATGACAGTGGAGAGTCAAGATTGCAAACTTAGGCCCCGTTAGGATATTGAGATTGTTTCAACCCATCTCATCTCATCTCAACATCCAAACACCACTCAAGCACAAACACTTTTCAATTTTAACTTTTCAAATTTTCAACTTTTTCATTTAAACATTATCTAATCAATACAATTTTACCAAACTTCTAAACAAAACACAAAAAAAAAAATCAATTTTTTCAAATCTCAAAACAAAAATAATATTAAAAAATTATAAACTTCTCAACTTTTTCATCTAATCATTATCTAATCAATACAACTTTCCCAAACTTCCAAACAAAGCACAAAAACAATTCCATTTTTTCAAAATCCCAAAACAAAATAATATTTAAAAATTATATTCTAACAATATTTCAACTTTATAATTTTTTTATTCAACTTTTTCTCTCTACTTTCCCAAAATCTCATAAAGCATCTCAACTCAAACCATTTCACTATTATTCACAAATTATTTCACTACTATTCACAGTTTTCTCATCTCATCTCAATATCCAAATGACGCCTTAGTGACTAATTTATGTCTGAAGGCGAACCAGGTGCAACTAAGGTTTGCCCAAAGAAATGCAAAGACACATTCAAAGAGTCAACAACTGCAACACAAGCCTAAAGGGAGAGAAAAAAATCAAAAGATTTCATCCCTAAAGATGCCCCAAAAAGTCACAAGCCCCCAGACAGATCAAAAAATCAGTCAACAAGATGACAGTATATCATGAATATCTTCCATCTTTAAAAATAAACAAATGACACCTATTAGCATCAAGTGTGATATGTTCGGTTTAAAAAAAAAAAACACCTATGGGAGAGAAAAATACGTACCCTGACATAGAACGAGACTTTGATCCAGCAGGAGAACGGGAGCGAGATCGAGAGACAGATCTCGACTGCTCTCTAGCAGGTGAGCGGCGAGAAGATTTGGTTTTTGGAGACTTGCTGCATTACAATCAGAGAGTTACCAAAAAGGATAATAACTCCAAGACATACTAAGGTATCTACAACTTTATAGCAGTCAAACCTCTTGCTCTTGCCGTGACTAATACTTCGGCTACGACTATGACTGCGGCTATGGCTCTTGCCTCTCGAATAAGATCGACCACGACTAGGGCTCCTAGAGGCATCCCTCTTCGAATCATATTCCCTAACCTGTAAACAAATGCAATAATAAACAAAGACGAGTACAAAGAGAGGGAAACTAAAATATTTAAAGTATCAAAGATATTACATACACGGACATATGCCTTAGAAAATGCATTTCGGAACTCAGAGTCATCAAGTTTTTTTACCTGCATCGGAGAGAAGTAAAAAAATTCAGACATTTACTTAACGTTGAGTGAACTCAAGCTCGTTGGAGGCCATTCTCATTGGTCATCAACAATCAAGAAAGAGATTTAACTTACTGCATACTTCATGTCTTCATAGTTTGTGTAATCCACAACCCCTGTTGTGCCTATAAAAGAATCAAAACAAAGATTTAGAAAAAAAAGGGTTAATCCCATGTTTTCTTTTAAGATCTTGGCTAGAACACCGGCATCAAAGTACAAAACAAAACAAAATCAAATTAAAGATAAAAGCATTTTTTCCAACAAGAAAAATGTAATTTTATTCAATCTGACAAGGTGGTGACATCCAAGCACACAGTATACAATAGATAGGCCTAAGAATTCGACGAAAAAGAAGAAAATCCTGATATCGAATATCAATAATACAAACACGAGTGACCAAACAAAGAAATAGGTTTTTAAATGAAAAAAAAGGTGTCCACTGATTGCTCACAGTCCTCAAAGCACTGATCATTTTGTTCTTTTCCTAGACACCACCTTAGGCAAGAAGGAATCAATTTCCATAAAACTTCACAATGATGAAATATGGCTTCATAAAGAAATATATATATATATATATATAAAGGCAGACAACAATCACAAAAGCTCATCACTCCCTGTCACAAATCTGTATAAAAAAAATATGTCCTTTAAAAACAAGGAATTTGGCACACCTCCCATTGGAAAGAGAAATTTCTAACTGCAAATTAACTTTCTTTCAAATTCTTCCTCCATATTAAAATGAAGGCAAGATAATGAACAACAATAGAAAGCAAGAACCATCGAAAACTAGAATCATATCGAATTCTGAAAACACCATCTCGTATGAAACTTCAAACAAGACCATTAAGTGTTGATTGTGTTCTACCACCATTCTCACGGAAGACTTGGGAGAAACAAACATCCCCAGCTTGTCGCATGTGATCCTGATACAAAGCAGTGAGATTAATTTAAAATTAAACATTTCAGGAAATTTTTAACTCTACCAAACACTTCACATGCACATGCACATGCACACAGCCGAATAATTATAATCAGAAGCAGTTGCGAATTGTTCAACATTAATGCTCACCTTAAGGTCTTGCCATGAAGCAGAAGGGGGCAATCCAGTGACGAGAACTATATGATGGAACAAAAACAACTTCAGATGACATAGTATTCTCCAATAAATAACAAAGTAACATAGTATTGAATAAAACACACACACACCACGAAATTCAGAGCGCCTGGATACTCCACCACGTCCACTCCGCCCACTACTATGACTACTATAACGATCTCTTGATGATGAATGCCCACGGCCACCATGTGCAAGTTCCACCTATAAAGATACGAGGATATACAAGATAAGCAGAGAGCATGGACATCATGCAGTCAAAGCGAGCACCATGCACGCACAAATAAGATTGACTAACCCGTAGCCGATGCCCATCAAAATCATAGCCATCACGACCACGAATGGCATCTTCAGCATCTTGAGCATCTTCAAACTGTAACAAACATTATTAATAAAGGGAAATAAAATAAAACAAAGAAACCATATCAATTCAAGAAGCACTAAACTCACCTCAACAAATGCATAACCCGGGGGCCTAGGCGGTACCTTCAGATCGATGTGGGCTATGCGTCCATACTGAGACATGAAATCTTCTTAAATAACCAAGATCAACCATTCTCATTAATCAAAGCAAAGATATACAAATTATTCAAGTCCATCTGCAACTCGCATACATCAATCTATTAATAAAAGATACATAAACCATAACTCAGTAAAAGCATTCAGACCTCAGCTCAGAGAGAGCTATATAATTATCGCCTTACCTTTACATGTCTATTTTAAAGCCTACAGATTTTAAGTTCAGGTTCATTAAACACGACACCGATACACACTCTTTTTTCTTTTTTCTTTTTTCTTTTTGATGGATAAGAAAAATTTTATTGAGACAAGTAACAAGGCAAGGCCCAAGTACGTAGGAAGCATACAAATATTGAACCTAATTACAATTACATGTCCATTTTCCGCCCAGTAATGCGAAAAGCTAAAAACATGTCACGGTCCAACCAATCCAAAGATTTACAATAACAACTAAGTTACCTTGTAGAACAAGTCCTCCACTTCTCTCTCACGAATATCAGCTGGAAGATTGCCGACATAGAGAGTCCGGCTCGCACGGCTACTCATTTTTCCTAAGACAAATAAATCTATCAAAAACCATAAGCCCAAAAAAATTAAACCCCGAAAAAAAAGGAGCAATGACGATATATAACAAAACGGCTCCATTTGGTTGTTCAGAAATTTCAGTAAAAGAAAACAGCATAAAAGTCACAAATCTGAGTATTTTCATCAATGAAACCTAATATAGAGATAAATAGCTTAGGAAATACATCAAACATCGTTGAGACAAAGGCATCTAGAAACGCAGAATCTAAAACTCAAAACTTAGTTCCTTTTCGATTTCCCATGCCTTTCTCGGCCATAAAACCGGGGAAAGCGACCTGAGAATCGGGGCTACCAGGGTTCGAATATGGCGGATGAGATGACTAACCTTCACAGCGCAGAGGCTACGAAAGGATCTGGTTAGGGTTTTGAGTCGGGGGAATGAGGGAGAGGCACAAACAATGCAGGATAAGTAAACGTTTTGTGCTTAGGTAAAGATAATATTTTACCCAAATGTACGATTATACGTCGCTTATACGTTGTGCGCTTTCGGTATGTTCTGATCGCGATCAAATTACGGATATATATAAGATAAGAGTTGGTAATGATGATGAAATAATTTTTATTTTAAATAATATTCTATATATATGTCTACCAGGCAAATACAATATTTTAAATAACTTTTTATTTATCTGTCAATTAATTAATAATACAATATAGATTAATGAAATAATAATAATTAAAAAGACTATGAATATTATCTTTCTTTTTCATGATTCATTTTATTTCTTTATTTTAGATTACATTTAGATGTTGAACTGAGTTGAATTAAATTGAGATGATAAAATATTATTAGAATATTATTTTTTCATATTAAAATTATTTTAAAATTTCAAAAATTAAATTGTTTATTATATTTTGTATTAGAATTTGAAAAAGTTGTAATTGTGAGTTGAAATGAGTTTGAGATCCAAACGTAATGTGTTAGACGGACCATATGGTTTTTTTAGTTTTATATATAAAAACGGTTTCATCTCATCTCATCTTTACAATTTTTTTAAATTTCTATACAAAATATAATAAACAATTCAACTTTTTTAAATCTCAAAGTAATAATAATATTAAAAATTAATATTCTAACAATATTTTATTCAACTTTCATTTAAAATCATTTTATCTCATCTCACTATTCAAATGGAGCCTTAGTTTAATTTTCAATCATTTACTAAATGTATAAAAAGATATAGGAGAAAATATACTTTGAATTAGAGGTGCTACCCACACCCTCTAGTCGAGACTACCTTAGTCCCTTCCTCTCATGAGGGGCTCATCTGGACGTCGGGGGGTGGATTGGCCCTAGGGGTAACAATATGCGATACGGCCCATGAACCCAACATTACATGACACAAAATTAGTGGATTTAGATTTGATGTTAACAAGTTTGGGTCAAAACGAATTGACCTGTTAAGATACAATTTATTTTAAAAAAAAATTGATAACGGATCAACCCGCTTAACACAAAACAAACTCATTATGACTCGTTTAAATTTGTACTCACAATCATAATTTTATTATTGTTGGATTGTAATATTAGTACTTATCAACATGTTTATATTTTTATTTTTGTGATTGTAATTCTAAACATATACACATTTGTAATATTGATTTTATTATAAATTAAAATCTAAAAAATATTGATATTTTTTATTAATGAGTAGTTTAATTGTTTGTTTAGATATTGTAGCTAATGATAGATATAGATTTTAATTTTTATGTAAAATTATGTTAAGTAGGTTAAATGGATTATGTGGATTAGTTCAATTTATTTACATTAAACATGTTGAAATAAGTAATGTCGCATTGATCAATTTATAATTAATTATTAAACGGATCAAAACGAGTGACATGACACGACCCATTATTTAAATGGATCATGTTAGGGTTTGAATATTTTACACGTTTAGTTTAACGGGTCGGTTCGGGCTGAGCCATATAAGTGTCGTTTGGATAGTGAGTTGAGATAAAAATTGAATAAAATATTATTAGAATATTATTTTTTAATATTATTATTGTTATGGAATTTGAAAAAGTTGAATTGTTTATTATATTTTGTGTAAGAATTTGAGAAAATTGTAATGATGAGATGGGATGAGAGTTTCACTTTCACTATCCATAACTTGACACGATACAAATACGAATTGCCATCAGGGGTGGCAAATCGTGTTAACAGATCATGTTCGTATTGTGTCAAGGTATGTACATTATATTTGGTCAACGCAAACACAACTCATTAAGAATTTCGTGTCCAAACCTTAACACGACACGATAAAATAAAATGTTGACACGACCCGTTATAACCCGTTAGTAAAAATAAATAAATTGACATGATACGACCCGACCCAATAATGGGTTGAATAGACACGATACGACACGACACAACACGATACGACCTGTTTGACCTGATTGATTTTATATAAACATTTAAATATAAATAATATCTATAAAAAATAAACTAATTACAAGTCTAAAATTACAATTCAAACAAATATGATTCACATAAATTGTAATAATATTCATTATTAAAATTACATCACATTATAAATAAAAAAAAATTGCATCCCAAATATAATAAATAAAACACACATTGTAAATATATTAATGTTACAATCTCAAATATGATAAAAAAAATTAAAAATACAGATCTAAACAAATTTAAAACTTGAAGAATGAATTGGAGCGTCCTCATTGCCCTTGTTGTTCCCCAACTCCATTACATCTTCAGTTAACTCTTATAATTTAACTTCTTATTGTGTTTCTATTAAAAAAATATATCAGTAGAGTTTTATATCAAATAATATTATTATATTAAAAATTACATTCATTTATTCAATAAAATAATATTAATATTAATTTGCTCCTAGCCATATTTCACCAACAACTTGTCTTCACAAATATCTGAAAACTGCAAGGAACTGCAACATAATCATGCAACCAACAAAGTGGTCCTCCAAAAAATTGCATTTGAAGGTTCAAAAAAACAGGGGACCCTTTCCAAGTACAATAAGTAATAAAAGGAGAATTGGCTGGACCAAGAGATGAATGTTAATGGTAAATTATAGAAACTTTATCTTAGAACATTATAATTGGCATGCATATGATTATATAATGCTATTTTCAAATTTTCAGAGATTTTTGTCAATCTTCCAAACGAATTGGCATAACTAAGCCTAAGTTAGATGTTAGTTGTGATTAAATAGTTGGAGATCTAGGATAATGCTCTTTGAGATTTGAGATGAAGTTGTAAGAGAAACTGGTTTTTGGGATGAATATGAGAGATCCTTTTATCAAATGCTTTAGTTGATATATTATATTGGATGTTCACTTGTTGTGAGTCTTCAAAACGATGGATGATGTCATTTTACCATATTTCATTATTTTGTGCTTTGTGGGACCAAATATAAGGAGTAAATAAATACCAAACTGGGTATTACGATCTCGTTAGCATGCTTTTATCTCAGAGGTGAATGAAAAATCAAATGTTGGAAGAGAAGCACTACCAAGACTAACCAAACCAAAGCATGCGATTATACCAAAAGTTGAGCTTTGGCTTGGTATGAAACTCAAAACGAAAGCTCAACACAACTGCATATCACGGTCATCAAATGAACAAGTATTCGATTTCTTCCATCAGACAGATTATTTAGAATGATCTACATGAAAACATTACTGAAGCCAATGCAACCAGATACTTTCAATTACACATACCACAAAGTTATTACACATCTAAATCCGAAGTATAAATTTAGGAGAAATTTGTAGTCCAACAAATCTGAATCAGAAGTACTCAGGTTTAGAGTAGAGTTAAAAATCTATTAAAATTTATAAAGATAAAAAGACAAAAAGAAATAAACGGAGGAATCTAAGGCAAAACCTCCCGAATCTAGGAATGAAAATTATAAATCTAAATCACCAGAATCAACGACTAGCCATCGAGTTACAAATCTAGATGATTAGGGTACTCTAAAATAGGTAATCTAATTTACACAACTATTTTACACAACCAGATAAGAAATCGCATGAGGATCCCATATTTTTTTATTTTTTATAGGCAACCAAACAATAAGTAAAGGTAGAGTAGAAATCTCGACTGAATTGACTTACAGTGGGCAATGAGCAGTGTGAGTCCGTGACTCTGAGTCTGCGTGGGAGATGGACGGCTTGAAGAGAACTGGACGGCGTGAAGAGGCCAAGAGTGGCGTTGTGAGCATGGCGGAGTTGTGGGCTACGGGGTACTAGGTTGAAGTAAAAGAGGGGGCGGCGTGAGAAGTTAGAAACTTAAGACTTAAGAGTTAGAATTGATGAAGGGTGGCGTGGGGGGGGCGACATGAGATGAGAATTAAAGGGAGAGGGAGTCGCTACAAAGTCATGGGTTGAAGACGAAGAGGGGGGTCACGGCGTGAGAAAAAGAAAAGTTAGAAAAAATTAGAAAAGTGAGGGGGGCGACGTGGGTTAGGTAACTTAGGTTTAGGGTTTTTCGAGTTTTAGCTCTAAGGGTATAAAGGTAAATTCAATTTTCAATCCGTTAGTGACCCGTTAAGTAATTGTGTCTTAACGGGTCAACCCGTTTTGACACCAACCCGTTAAGGCCAAACCCTAACTTTATCGTGCCGTGTTCGTATTGCGTTAACTGGTCGTGTCACATATTTTCACCCCTAATTGCTGCCCATAATTAGCCCCCACGGTCATTCTTCTCACCCTACCTACCGCTTATCCATGGTGAAACACAACCAGAAAACAACAACAAAATCTAAAATTAACCGAGAGAGGGGGAAGATTAAAATAATAATTATTATTATAAAACAAAAACAAAAACAAAAAATCTAAGATAAAACGACATTTTATTAAAAAAAAAAATTGTTTTTTATATACCCATATATAATCCCAAGGGGCAGACGGGATAAATCTCGGGCTAGCCCAGGACCGTTCCTATTTTGTACTCTCAAGCTATCAAGGATTTTGCACTTTACATCCCAAACTACAAACACTTGACATATTGTACCCTCAATTTATAAAATACTAACACTTTGCACCATCTATTAAGATTTGACTATAGGCATAATCTTATTAGGGTGCAAAGAATTACTCTGTTATAATTAAAGGGTTCAACGAGTTAGTTTGGAGTGTAAATTGTAAATTCCAACTGATTAAATCGAGCGTAGTTCTTTCAAAACTATAAATATAAAATGTGAAAATATATAAAAGATGTGAGCTATTTGAATGCGACATGTAACTTACATTCTTTATGAGTTAACTTTTCCTGCATACAATCGATATACTTGGGTTGCGCTCTTATGATTATTATTAAATATATTATTATTTATTAAAATATTGTTACTTCAAGATTATATAAGAATTTACTTAATTCAAGTTGTGATATGTACTTATTTAGTTATAAAAATGTTATTAGCATTCTTTTTATTTTATTGACACTGAGTGTTCGGCACATCGTTCCAATTAATCTCAATAGTGCATAAGCCCACCTCAAGGAAAAAATCTCCTAATCCAATAATCCTTAAAGATTGTTTGCACTAAGGGAATTTGAACCTTAGACCTAGAGAAAATATACCCCAAGCTCAAGACATTTGCCACTTGAGCCAACCCCTAGGTCTTTTAACAACTACTCTTTCATCTATCGCATGAATCATGACTAGATTTTGTACAAATTATTTATTTCCGCATATCTTTCACTTTACCAGAAGGAAAGAAAGAAAAAACAAACGTATGTGATAATCATGTATCGTCTACACGATGCAGAAAGATGACAAAAGTACCATTCTCTTGTCTCCTTGATGAATCACCCCGCTGGCCATAAATGATATCATCGTGGAAAGCAAATTGATTAGAACTCTTGAGATTAGGATTCGGGATTCACTTTACCTGATCACCAATGAAGTCGCAATACTAGAGTGCGTAGCAAGGGTGTGTTCATTACTCAAACACAGGACCTTCCAGACTCACCAAGAAAATCAGTTTCCAATATGCAGCTCAAGCAAAAAACAAATTGATATTTATCTTGTTGCACGTACCAAAGAAGTGCAAAACATCCGGGATGAACAAAAACAAAATAATATAAGCAACTTATGAATACAACATCTTCGTACGATCTTTATTCTTAAATCTACGAAAATGACCAATTATGGGAAGAACTAATGATGATGTTTGTCAACACCCTCTTTACCATCTTTGGTATTCCGTGCAGCTGCTCGCAGTTTGCGCTGCTCCTCCTTGTAGATCCGATTTCTTCGTTGGAACTGCAATAAAGTTCCAGATAATGGGACTCAATAGAGATAATACAGATCAAGGTGACAAGTGACCATATGAGACAAATTGTTATTTTATTGGTCTTTCATATCTCGTCCTCCCAGGTAGCAATAATCATCTATTCTTCCTTCATTCAGATGTTAAGATCGTATAGCAAATCAATAAGACACTAAACATTTACTAAATGTAAGCATTAGATCGCACAAAATAATAGAGGGCCACTGGATCAAATTATTTTCTTAATGATCAAGGTGAAGCTAGTAGTAGTCGCTCATGTGATATGACATTTAGTATTTCCTTTGCTGTAATTTTCAGGATAAATCAATAAAGCTTCTTAACTGGCCATATTATCCTACTCGTTGAACAAAATCTATAATTCAATAATTCAATAGGAACTATTGAACGAAAACAAGAACAGGAACAGGAAATGTTAGAAGGTAAAGTAGAGCCCACTTATCATTTTTAACTTTCAGTTTTTGAACTAGCAATAATTTTCCTGAAGAAATTTATTGATTGACATATCATTGGACCCTTTAATGCTGAAAGTAAAAAATTATGTTCCAAGTAATGTTCACCTCCTAATCTTTGAATGGCATATAAAAGCAATTATTAAGCCAAATGATATGAAATGTGGAATTTATTCCTACAAACAGAAAATTGTGTAGTTTTACCTGAGAGGGGTCTATGATGTTACGTAGAAAACAAAACTAGCTACTGTATGATGCAGGATTTACAAGTTCTAGTCATGACAAAGAATGGGGGATGAGCAACATTTTAGCTTTGTTTGAGATTTAAGGTTTTATTTTAAAAAGACGTGATATATGGAAAATATAAACCCTAGAGGATGAGAAACAATGTTTGAAAAAATAACATGTAATCAACCATGATGACCTTGACAATGACAAAACTGAGCAGAAAGGAGCAACCAAGAGTTCAACACTCTCAAGATGTGGGTGGGGGGCAAAAGGCACAGCTCAGTTGATAAACTTATGCAGATGGTATGACAATTGACAAATTTGGATCTTAATAGGATTTAATTCAGTGGCAGCTGTAATGGGCATTATTCTCTGTTTTCGTTTCCCAGAACGCATATCAGATCTTTCTTGTAGTTAGAATTATCCTTACAGAAGTTTATTCTGATATTCATAATTTTTAGTCTCTCCACTCTCCTAATCAACGCTAACGAAGCCAAATCAAGGCATTCTATAAACATAAGACACTAAATGGGAAATTCGTAGAATATCCGACGAAAGTACAGGGTAATCAACTAGTAATAATATTGTTTTCTTAAGAGCCCAACAATGTTAGTGTGCAGAACATAGGCATGTGAAATCATATACAAACATCAATGTGTATTTCGTTTCTTAAATTGACCAGCTATAGTACCGTAAATAATGCCTAGCACCAAAACAAAGAAAATGTTTTAAGCAATACAAGGCTTTCCAGAAGAGGCTTGTCAAATTTCTCCAAAACTTGTAATGCCAATAAAAAAAAAATCCACCATCCGATTCAGAAAAGCCCTTGCACGCGTATTTTGCGAAAAATATCGCGTGTAAAGCTAAAACTACTCTATGCTTTAAACAGAGATATGAGCTAAAATAAGATTAGAATCTGAATAGAACGCACTGATTTTAGGGTTTACACGACAGATCAAACAAGACCAAATTCAGACAAGTAAATCAAGCACATTGATCTAAGGCTCCTTGAGCTTCGTACTCCGATCGGAGAATGGAAAGGGGCATTATGATGAGCAGTATTTGATGAATGAAAGAAAGGCAAGGAAGGGAAATAGCGCAAACCTCTTTGGAGTGGTGAAGGCACTCGAGGTAGTCTTCGCGGAGGAGAGTGCAGTCCTTGGGCTCACGGCAGCGAGACATGCACTCGCTGAAGTCCACCCAGAAATCGTAGCATCGGCCTTTGTGCCCTGAGATACCCCATCCCGACGCCATCCTCTCTCACTCTCCCTTTCAAACGTGGATTTTGCGACGGTGTTTAGGGGTAAACAAGCTCTAGCCTCCGGCTGTGATTCTTTTGTGCCGTTGAAATAGTGAATTCAAATGAGGTTAAAGTTGGAATAAAATATTATTTTTTAATATTATTTTTATTTTTATTATTAAAAAATTTAAATTATTTATTATATTTAATGTAAAAATTTAATAAAATTATAATAATAAAATAATATGAAATGAAATAATTTTACCATCCAAACAAGCCTAAATGACCGCAATGCCATAAAAAGTGACAAGCAAATTTTTTTAAAAACAGACATTCATGGGTCGGGCTTGTGTCACAGTATTCTATTATTATACTTATTATCTCTACACATCATATATTATACTTATTTTTTTTTATTTTTTCTATAATTAATATGTAGTGTATAGATGATAAGTAAAATAACTCAATTAGTTTAACAATAATCAAATAAAATATAAAATATAAATAATTACAAAATTACAAAATTTAAAATATTTAAAATGTGTGGTGTGGGATGATGAGTAGTATCCCTCATTCTAATAACATTTCCTATTGTCACGATAATATTCATTTTAAAAAAATAAATTACTTGTACAAATTTTAAATAGAAAAATTTCATTCAAGTTATTGTAAAAAAAAATAGACCACGTTTAAAAAAGTGTAAAACAAATATTATTTGTTAGTGAGACTTACATATAAATGACTTATATGAGATTTATACTTAATATTACTCTTTTAAAAAAATATAAATTTATTCTTATTTTATAACTGTTTTTAATAGGTGATAGTTATGTAAAATTAAAGTTATTTTTAATAAAACGACACAATAGTATTAATTGATTGTTAAATAGTTGTAAGAGAAATGCTTTAATTTTATCATTCTCAATTATACTTATTGGTTAGTCATATTTTAAGTAATTTATATGTTGGTAATTTAAAATGACAAGTGTAATTGAAGATAACAAAATTATCTATAAAAAAATAACATTTCTCATATTATAATCGACATTATTTAAATTATTTTTTGTAAGAAAAATATACTACTTTTACAAATAACTCTAGTTTTAATTTTTTGCTGAATAAATAACCCTAGTTTATCACATAAGAATGCCGACTTGTAATGCCATTTTAAACTTTTAATATTCAAGACCAGAACCATACAAAGATTAACGTAAGCAAATGATGTGTAACACCATGTTTCCAATAAAGTCATTTTTAGAAATCTCATAAATAATGTACTACTAAACTTGTCTTAACGATCTTTCTTCTTAATGAAGCGTCTGATATAAAGATTCTATAAATAAATAAAGTTAATCTTTATTTAATACTTAAAATCTAAATAAAAGTTTGGGAAGCACTTATTTAAAATCAATAAAATCTCATGTACTTATCAAAATAACTTATTAAACTAAAACTCATAAAACTAAAAATCATAAAACTGAGCATGACATAAACTGTCCAAGCCTCTATCTCGCCTCTCTGGGCCAAGTTCTGTCTTGCAGCTACATCCTCATAAAAATCTTTATCTGGGGAGGTTAAAACATAAAAACATACAGGATGAGTTAAATACTCAATAAGCAACATATCATACAATAAATATAATAAACATGAGGTTTCTTGAAAAATATGTATACTTATAGATACATACGTAAATAACATGAAAATGACTCAATGTGTACATGAAATGCATTAACTTGTCTTTCACTTTTCATAGGTCGGTATCCATTGTTGATCCCATGAGTTAGAATTAGCAAATCTAAATAGATTTTGATTTCGCCTATGGCCGTAGGTTGTGGAATCCATACATAAGGAAGACGCACTTAGTGCACTACCAACGTGTACAACCTGGCAATGCAATATGCCCATAACATATAGTAACCATATCATAGCATAAGTCGTTACGTATCGTATCATTTATACTTTGTCATAATCATACTTGCATACTTGTCATATCATAAATTTCAAGTGAAATCGTACCTTATCATATCATATATTTCAAATCAAATGGCATTATTTCATAAAATATCATGATACATGTTTCCTCATATAAAATCATAATTTGTCATAAATATTTTAATGCATAAATTTTAACATAAATCATGCATGGTTTTTCATAAAATATATTGATGCATTTATTATGTAACTAATGTGGAACTTATGCATAAACCATGACATTTATAAATTCATCATGACTTGAGTACATAAAAAAAAGTTTTTAATGGAAGTGTACTTTTATAAAAGATATGTTGTTTACCTTACACACGTGTAAGGGTGTAATTATGCTACTTACCTCTTAATTTTAATCCAATATTTTCGGGGCACGATTGATTTCCTATAAAATACACATAACTTACGTAAATTCTCTAATAAATCATGTAATTCATAATTAAACTTAGGATGATTAGATGACGTATATTTCCATAAAATCAAGAATGCTCATAACTCTAAATATCATCACCTCCCAAGTAAATGATATCCACTTATTTTCTCCCACTAATGGATTAAACTCCAAAATATTCTCCACCTCCACCATCTAATTATCTTGATTTTATCATAGGAAATAATCATAAATACTAAATTCTATGGTCAACACTGACTTGGAAATGAGTATTTTTCTATTCTCGCCTAAAATACATCACTGGTGATTTCACGTACAAGTTTTACATTATATAAGAGAGGATAGCCTTAACAAGGGTAGTGGAGCTTTGGTTGTGTGCTTCCGGCGATGGTGAGTAGTGACTAGAGGTGTGGGCATGATAGTGGTTCATGGTGCCTAAAGACTAGGCACTTGGCACTCACTAGGGGAAATTATGAGGGAGAGAGAGAGGGGGGGGGGTTAACCGAGGTAGAGTGAGCTTGATGTTAAGGGGTACGGAGAGAGCTTACGCAGGTGGAGAAGGTTCACGTATGTTGGGCATGGTTTTTGGGTGGTTCAGGCTTGTTCCAGTGTGGGCTTTGAGGCTGACCTACGGTGAGTGTTGGGTGGTTATACCTTGGTCATGCTCTATCTTTTGGTGTACAAAACAGGGGTGCGGTTGACATCCTCTACGGCTAAGTTTGGGTAGTGAGGTGATCTTAGATGATCTGTAAATAGTAATAAAAAAGTAATAATAAAATATTAAATAATAATAAAAAGTAGTGAAAAGTAATGACATATTGAATAGTAGTGGAGTGAAAAGTAATGACATATTGAGATCACTCCACTACCCAAACACAACCTACTTGTACTGTGGCGTGGAGAGGATATGCGACAGTGGTTGGCTTGGTGTCTAGGTGCTAGTGCACGATTAGTGGAGTGAAATAGGGTTGTTCGTGCAGTGGGTTTCACGGTGTCATCATGGTGGTCGGGCTATAGCTCACAATTCGTATGTTGGGGAAGGTTGGGCTTCTCGTGAGCTATAGCTCACAATAACTTCAAAAATTTTAAGAGAAAATCTTATCACCAATCAATTTGCTATCTCTCAAATAACAGCCCCCCAATAAGTATTTATCATATAGCTCTTCCATTACACATCTCATATGCCTACATACAGCTGATAACAGAGAAAAAAAATATATATTCCTTCCTCGTGAAAACCCTCTCCCTCTTCCACCGAAGCCCTTGCTTTGCTTCCTCTCCAGTTGACCTTCCTCCTCTCTCAGAACCAACATCGACGACATCCCTCGACCCCAAGCCATGACCCCGCCCTCCTGTAACCCTTCCTTCCACTTCCCTCCTCATCCACCTCGAAGCTCCCCCCCCCCCCTTCTCTCTTTCAGAACTAGAAACACCCAAATCATAAAAATGGTCAACACGAGCTCTCAATTAGAGCAGAAACACCCAAAAACTATACAATTCAATTTCTTGGACAAATAATCCACACTAAGAGGGAGAGATTCCCAATTTTTATACCTTATGAGTCGATAAAACGCCTTATTAACTCAAACCCACCACCAAATTCAACAAAAGAACCCCACTTACAACAAATCCATCAAGGATTTTATGGAACAGAAAAACTGTCATAAACCTAGCATTGAAGCCGGCTGATACAAATTATCCCCCAGAGACTTTCCCACAAAAGGAATCCCAACCTTAATCACAAATTGTTCCCAAAACAATAATCAACCCCAACACACTGCAAAAATCTTCCAAATAACCACCACTTGCCAACAAAGCAACCAGTTCACACAAAAAGTATTACCGACCCATCATTAAATAGCACAAACTTACCCAAATCCTTGAACAAACACCAATTTTCATAGAAACACCAATCTTCTAGACTTTTTGGTTTTTTTTTTAGCTCCACTCAAAGTTTTCACGAACTCTCTCTTTTGTGGTGATTGTTATTTACTGTAAATTATGAGATTCCCTTCCTTTTCCTCTTATTCCCTGTTATCTTTTGTTTCTCTATTTTTTTTTTTTTATCTTTTCAATAAACAAATACATAGAATCTTCTGCGTGATGTAACCACTGATGTGTGACAGTAGTCAGAAGATCTCTCTCTCTCACTCACTCACTCACTCACTCACTCTCTCTCTCTCTCTCTCTCTCTCTCTCCACAATAACTTTTGAAGAACATAAAAGCTATCAACTTTATCACTGTGACAAAGTCAAATGATGGTGGCGACGGTTGTGGTGGGCGAAGTATGTGATGGGGGATGGAACAAGCTAGTGGAGAAAGAGCTTCATGGGGGCGATGGAGCTTGGTGGTACTACGATGTTTTCCGGTTGTAGAGGCGACGAACCTGGTTTGGTGCAGCGGTGGTCTAGGTTTCGTGTGGTGGCAGACTGGTTCTTCACAAGACTTGTTCGAATGTTTTCAGTTCTCCACGTTCTCAAAATTTACTTTCATAGGTTTAATTAGATGATATCAAATTTACTGTATCTATTATAAAACTTCATACGTGTATTGTTTGGATTAGGGGCTGAAGCGCCCAATATCAACCCAACCAGTCAGAAGTGGAACTAAAAATTTTAATAACACGTGGGTTATTCCAATATGACCCATTAAACTTGTTATAGACTCATTAGATTTTTCATATCATTTCTAATAATATTGAATCAGATCGTTACATTATACCATACATTTATCTAATCTAAGCAAAAAAAAAAAAAAACTATATAGTATAAAATGACGAATCATCTTTGATTAAAGTTTCACAAGCTAGATTTATCAAGTAAAAATGCACCATAAAAGATGTTTGAAAAGTTGAGGAGCTGAATAGGATGAGGCATTAGACCCAACTACACCTAAAAGAAGATTCCTGCCCGATCCTATTTTTTTTCTTGGTTGCTATATTTCGGCTAAGAAAAATGTCACGTCACATTAATTTTAGTTGACAGTCAATTAAAATACAGTTCTTCTACAGGCAGGGAAGTTGGCGTAGGAATTGCACATGGATGAGTTATCATGCCATGTCAAGTAAAACTAAAGGAAAAAAAAAAAGATGACAATTGCCCGCGAATTGAACTCGAAAGGCTGAAACTCACAAACACGACCTGAGGTGTTCATCATTCCCTTCCCGTAGAAGACTTGCAATCCATTTCCTTCATTCACGTTCGTCTCCCTTATTCACGTTTGTTTCAAAAATACTGATTTTCGCAACCCGTTTTTGAAACCCATTCAAGTTTATGTTTACTTTGCGACCCGTTCCTTGGCTGGGTTGTGTTGCACTCCTCTTCCACCCATCCCACCATCATCAAAATTTTCAAATCTACCTCCACCAGTCGTCTGCATCGGCGTCATCTCTGGTAGTTTTGAACACTTCACCTCCTCCACCAATCGTTGCATCATCTGTGGTAAGTTGGTTCATTTCCTCCAAATTTTGCTTTCATTAGGTTGTTATTGCTTCTCTAGGAAGTATCCTATTGAGCCTAGAGAGTTAAAGGAATGTGAAAATGGTTGGTGATTTTGTCGATGATGGGTTTATCTGTAGTTTAGAATCCAATGATGGTGGTTGGGTTCAGCAAACTATGCCCATGTACATTATGGGAATACAATGAATCAGAGCACTCACTCACTCAGTCTCAATCTCTCACACACACACACACACACTCTCTCTCTATATATATATATATTTGTTTTTGTCTATCTCCCAACTGGGGTGGGTGCAAGCGTAAATGTTATAATTGGAGCTTAAGATCTTACAAGTAGGTTAAGCCTTTAAGGTGATAAACAACATTTTAGGAGATTGTTAATTACCTGAAGTCCAAGTATTGAGACGAAACCCAAAAAAGCCTCGTGTAGCTTAATCAAGATTATGGAGAAAATTTTACGGATTATGTCCCATTAGTTGACTACTATCAAACTAGATAGATCAATAAGCAAGTCTATTGATAAGCAACATCTACCGAACTCAACCTTCTCCCTAGACATGTTTATTTAATTAACTTGATAGATGTTTATCATCCTAATTGGATGGTTCAAAGATTATTGCATGTATCAATCAATTGGAAATATTTTCCTTACAAGTTTCTACTTTGGAATAGAGACAAAGAAGTTATAAATTACCAGAGTTGGGGTATTTGGAAAGAACCTCTGACTCCGCTTTCCTCTTTCCCGTGAAGTGTCCAGATGAAAGTAAAAATAATGGTAAATTGTAATCATGCACTGAGATCAATCAAGATTAATCTATCTAGTTTGACATGCAAATTAGGACGTGGGTAGATGTTGTTTGTTTTGGACATAACCCAAATATTGAGAGTTTAACGAAGAGGCTCCATCTGAATGGTAATAGGTTTTATTTAAGGCTCATTTCCTTGAGCTGTCGATCTGTAATTTGGATTTTCAAAGCTAATGCTTATACAATTTTGTTACTTGTATTCATTTTTGCATCTAAAATTTATTTGGGTTTTACTTTAATGAAGAGGGACAATGGCCCATGAGCTTACTAGATTCTCCTTACTATTCTCTAGATAGATGAAGAAATGGAAGGAACGCGTATCTCCTATAATACCTCCTACCGCAAATCCATCAACCAATATAGGAACACAAGTATTTTGAATATTAAATCAAGTTCATTTGACTGGAACACATAATGTCTATATTTATATTACTACATCTTTGTTTCATAATAATTATTGGTTTCTATGTTAGGTGATACCAATACCATTTTATCCGGATTTCTCAAGCGAAGCATTGGTTGGGGCACAAGAAAGTGTTCCCATTCAGGTTTACAAACTCTTCATATTTAAATTATATTTCATTTTTATTTTTATTTGAAAGTAATAAGGTTACTTTCATCTACTTTTTTGGTATTAGTCGCGTGGAAACATCTCCGAGGTTTTTAACTATAGTGGAACCCAGTTTGGCGAACCAATGATTGCGACTCAATAAAGTGTACTTAATGATTCCATTTTGTTTCATCTCTACTTCATATTATGGTACTTGATTTTGTTTCATCTCTAGTTTATAACTGCTAAACTTTGTGTTATTATCTTCACAGATACATCTTGAGGTGGATGGGAGTCAATTGGATAATGAGGGTGGAGCACAACCAGATCTTTCTAATTTTGGTTTATGATTTTGAGATCAATTAAGTGTATTTTCTCTTTTGGTATTGTGATTGTAAACAATATGTGAGTTTCCCATTGCAATATGTGAATTGTGAGCAAGTGATTATAAAAAAGATGATAAATATTTTGTTATATAAGATTTATCAGTTTCTACAAATGACATAAGCTTTTTTGTGGTTCTATAAATCAACCTGTGTCCAGTGACATATTCTCATAGTACAAAACAACATTTCAAATAGTTTCAAAATACACAACATTCCAAATAGTTCCATAATACACAACATTCCAAATAGTTATGTGATACACAACATTCTAAATAGTTCCGTGATACGTACACAACATTCCAAATAGTCCCTAACATACAATGTACAAAGTTTCCGTTAAGTGAGACTTCATTTTGATTGTCTGAAGTGGACATGTCACTAGAGAATTCCTCTTTGGCCAACAATGGCGAAGTTGTACACATAACTCTGGCCAGTTTGAAGACCAGATGCTTGAGTAGTTTGATTAAAGTCTCTATCCGCCAAAATAGGCAGCAACTTATGCAGCGTCAATTGCTTTCTTGGCAGATACAACTGACACAGTGTCTTCAAAATGCATAGTGCCATTTTGGTGGCTACATGTTGATCCAAGTATATAACCAAAAGAAAATATCAATAAAATGTATTCAAGCCAAATTTGTTTGGAGTCCCCGGCAGGAAAAATTGATAAAGGTCATTGATTCTTCCCATATATCAGTAGGCATTCAGTCACAAAATGCAATGATAAAATCAACAATTCACCCACCAGCTGAGCAATAACAAAAGCTGCTACAAGTAAAAATCCAGGTCGCTCAGAAAAAGACCAAGTATGGGATCATGTCACAAAAATAAGAGCTTGACTAATAGTACTGACTTGCAGGTACACTACTGAGGCAAGCATTCTTAAGTCATCTGCATCCTTTTGTTGAAGGCTTGAAACCCCAAATGTATGTTGTGTATTGCATAATAAGAATCAATTCGAGCAAAAGAAAAAGAAAGAAAGTCTTACAGGAAAGAATAACAAATTTGGTGTTCATTTGACTAAAGATAGAAAGTCTTATAAGAAAGAATAACAAATTTGGCGTTCATTTGACTAAAAGGTAGTGTCTTACAGGAATGAAGTTCGTCTTGTATGCTGCACAAAAGAATATGACTGTTATCATAGCCAAATTTCTGAGCATCTTGGAGCAACAAATATTAAACTAGCAATCCCTTCTTTCAAATATGCTGGTCATTACCCACACTAATTGGACCCAAATTAAAATTACATGTATTCAAGCCTAACAAAGTAATAAATATTTATCAATTCTTTCACCTTTGCTTTGCAATTATAGTAAGTCTGGCCACAACTAATTCACATGAGAGTTCGATGAATTCATTTGCAGCAAGAACATTCCCATCAAAGACTAAGATTAGAAGCACGAGGTGGCATATGCATTTGCTGCACAAAATGGTATATAAAGGTAGTTGTCGAAGTTAAATAAATCAAAATCACATTTACTATAACACGTGAAAGGGCTGCAAAACTGAGAGACTTTTGTTAGGAAAATTAGCAGGAAATGTAGGCAGGCATGCTAGTAGCTTTTAGATCAACTCATGTCTGCATGCATGCTGTTCTCATCTTGTTTAAACATTTATTCATGGAATTAAAACAAATATTTAATATTTCTTTTGATTTCATATGAAAGTTAGGTGGTAATTAATTACATACCAATTCCGAGCTTTAAATTCATGATGCTCTACAAAATTCATTTCCCACTATATATATACACATGAATAGCCTTTCATAATGTAATTGTTTTGAATTTGCATTTTCAATTCAATTAGTGTGTAGGTTAATTTGGGCCCTTCAATAACATGATTTTTTCTTTTTTCGGACTTGAGTAATTGGAAATGAGCTTTAATAAATATGAAAGGTGTATCCCAAATACACAGAAAACAATAACATAAAATTTTAAAAACAGAACATAAGAATAGTAAATCGACAAATAACTAATTTGCTGGATCGGTAAAAGTAAGAGCAAGAGGCAACTGAGTATACATGATGTGTACAAGAGAAAGCAATCAAACAAATACTAGAGATAACAAAAATTGAGAATTACCAACAGTTCAAAAAGGGAAAAGGCCCCACAAAAACCAGTAAACTTTAGAGTTGGTAAGCAAGAAATGTCAAAGAACCATCTAATTCCCAATTTTTGTCAATGATCCTATATGTTCTATTGAACATTCAAAAAGTTCCAATCATTTTCAAGAACTCGTTTGGGTTGGGCCTATAGGTTGGTGATGACATTGATAATCAACCATGATTTAGGTATGCAACCACTACTATCACACCCTCATCGCATCAATCCCTCCCTCCATTATTTACAAGTTGTGCTAGTGCAGCATAAATATAAGAGATAGTTTTTGAAAAATCAATCTGTGGAATTAGCGTTCCAGGATGTAAATAGTGAAAGATCCATCACAACAGAGTTCCAAATTAGATCCCCGACTAATAAAAGGTTGAATTTAAGCTAAATCATGAATTAATTTGACCCTTTCGGTCAATAATAGACGGAATCAACCTGAGAGAGAGAGAGAAGAGAGAGTACCTTCGCGGGATCAAGATGGCACTCAGGCTCTCGGGTCATGACATGGAGGAGGGAGGGAGATGGCTCTTGGGCTCTAAAGCCATCTTGGGTCTTGGCTGCACTTCGAAGATTCTCTGACAGTGAGAATGAAGAAGAATTGATGGAGGAGAGTGAGATTGATTTGAAGTTTGAATGGAGAAGGGAGATGGAGGAAGGAAGTCGTCTGACAGTGATAATGAAGAACTGATGGAGGAGAGTGAGATGGATTTGAAGTTTGAACGGAGGAGGGAGATGGAGGAAGGAAGCTGAATGGATCATTCGTGTGAAACACAACGTTTCATTTTCCACCTGAGGATATGAAACACAACCAACTCTCCTGTGGATATCATTTTCCTTTAAAATAATAATGAATATGTTGAGAAAAATAATAATAAATAATTTATATAGCATCCACTATTTGGCATAGGGATTGAGGGACTGCAGGGGTGAGTGATGCTATATATGGATTGGATTGTATGCTTGTAGGATTGAAAGAGTAGGTGTTGGAAATAGCTTTTGATAGAGGAAAGATAGCTAAAGGTAGGGGTAACAATATGTGACACGATCTATGAATTCAAGATGAACACGATATGAAATTAACGGGTTTGAGTTTGATGTTAACATATTCGAGTCAAAACGAGTTGACTCATTAAAACACAATTTATAAACGGGTTAATAACGGGTCAACCTCCTTAACATGAAATCAACCAATTTTGACCCGTTTATAATTTATTTAAAAATTAAGATTTTATTTTTGTTAATTTATAATATTGATATTTCTAAGTATTCTTATGTTTTATTGTTAGGATTGTAATTTTAGACTTATACTCATATTTTTTATTATATGGTTTGTAATATTAGTTTTATTATATGTTAAAATTTGAAAAATAATGGTATATATTTTTTAAGATATTGTGGTTATTAATAAATATAAATTTTAACTTTTATGTAAAGTTATATTAATCAGGTCAATAAGTTATGCATTTTAGTTTAACCCATTTATATGAAATAAACGAGTTTAAATGAGTCGTGTTGTATTAACATATTTTTAATTAATTATTAAATATGTCAAAACGAGTGACATGGCACGACCTATTATCTAAATGAATTGAGTTTGAGTTTGGAAGTTTGACACGTTTAGCTTAACAGGTTGGGTTCGGGTTGACTTATATAGTCGAATATTCATGACTTGATACGACACGAATACGACCTGAAAACACGATTTGCCATACCTAGCTAAAGGACAAAAACTCCTACAATACGATATCATTACTTTCGTGTGACATCCACAAACTCTTAGGGCAGGTTTGGGGGGTGAGATGATAATTTTGTGTTTTGTTTTAGTGTTTAAAATATTATGTTTTAGTATTATTATTGTATTGGGATTTGAAAAAGTTGAATTGAGATTTGAAAAAATTGAATTGTTTATTATATTTTGTATGAGGATTTGAAAAATGTGTAATGATGAGATGAGATGAGATGAGAATTTTGTGTCTCATTCCATCTCCCAAACCTGCCCTTAAGGTGGAGTAAGTTAGATGTGTGACTATTCCGTTGAACGGAAAATATCATAGATTTAGATAGTGAGTTGAGATAAAAATTAAATAAAATATTATTAGAATAATATTTTTTAATATTATTATTTTGAAATTTGAAAAAATTAAATTTTTTATTATATTTTGTGTAGGAATTTGTGAAAGTTGTAATGATGATATGAGATGGGTGGAGAGCCCCTCTCAATCCAAACCTTAAGGCCCCGTTTGGAAGTTAGACTCAACTGAGATCAGCTTAATTCAGTCTAATTTTAAACTGAGTCTAACATTCAAACACCCAACTCTCAAGTTATTAAACTCATTTCAGCTCAAAACCAATTTACATGCGGGACCCACAACCTTTTTCAACTTCTCATAAATATATCTAAACTTATCTTAACATCTAAACTCATCTTAGGTGAGCCCCACAAAACTCACTCTACCATCTCAACTCACTACTATTTATAAAGAAGTCAACTCATCCTAACTTAGCTAAATATCCAAACGGGGCCTTAAGAATTTAAGGGAGGTTTTGATAGTGAGTTGAGGTGGAAGTTGAAAGTTAAATAAAATATTGTTAGAATATTATTTTTTAATATTATTATTGTTTTAAAATTTGAAAAAGTTGAATTGGTTATTATATTTTGTGTAAAAATTTGAAAAAGTTATAATGATTAGATGAATAAGTTGTGGAGAATTTTGTATCCAAATTGGGCCTTAGAGTTTGCTGTTGGTTAATACAAGTAAGAGTAATGCTATATATAATTATGGATTGTACAAGTATCGTGCATTTTTTTTAATAAAAAGTGAGGTCTATCATTAAAAAACTAATTTTTCATATGGATCTTATATTTATTCACTTTTTTAAAAAGTGTATATAGCACTTATGCATTCTATAACTATAAATATAATTTCTCTACAAGTTATGTTGATTTGCAGATGGCAATATATTTTGGAGAGGTTTGAATAGTGAGTAGAAATGAAAGTTGAAATTTGAATAAAATATTATTAAAATATTACATTTTAATATTTTTTTCTAGAATTTAAAAAAGTTAAATTGTTTATTATATTTATTTTAATTTGAGAAAATTATAATGATAAAATGAGATAAATTGAGATTATTTTAGTATCCAAACCTCCTATTAAAAGAAGAGGAAAACTTTTGAATAAAGTCCATGTTGATAAATGAGACAATTGGCTAGGGAAAAAAACCCAAGTGTGTTTTGTATGTAAGACTCGCATACATCAATGGCTATAATATGTGGGCTAGAGAAATAATATTTGTAGTTATAGAGTATACAAGTATCGCACATATTTTTTAAAAAAAGAAGAAATAAATATGAGATTCACATGAAAAAAATAATTTTTTAATAATAGACTTTACTTTTTCAAAAAGATTTTGCAGCTCTTGTACAATTTATGACTATATCTAGCATGACTCAAAATAATAACATATAGAGTGCGAGAGAAGCTGATCCCTAATTTTCTCACGAAGTTTTGCAGAGATGGGTTGGAACTTAAGGGGTCTTAAGGTTCACAAAGCAAGAGAGAGTTTATGGTTTCTCCAATCATTCAAAAAAGAAAAATTCTATGTATTATCTTTTACACCACATATTAATATATGATTTATCACTTTTATTTAAACACATACATATGATAAATAACACTTACCTTAAAAAAAAAAAATTGAAAAACACCCAAAATTGGATATGTATTTTGTCAATTTAAAAATAAGAAAAGTTAAAGGGCAAAGAGACGTGGATCACAGTTGATGTTACAATTGATATATTTTCAAGTCAATACGATTCATAGAAAAAATAAATATAAAAGATCATTAATTTATCTCTCTTTAAAATCACATTTAGGTATGTTTAGAAGTTGAAGTGAGTTGAGTTGAGTTGAGATGATAAAATATTGTTAGAATATTATTTTTTAATATTATTATTATTTTGAGATTTGAAAAAGTTGAATTGTTTATTATATTTTATATTGAAATTTGAAAAAATTGTAATGATGAGTTAAGATGAGTTTGAGATCCAAACTCAACCTTAAACGAAAACTATTCGGTTAGATTTTATAAAAATGAATTTATAAATTAATATAGTTTATTGTGGTACATCATATAAATCTCCTTTTTACTATATAAAAAATATAATGCATCCCATTTAAACACATCAATTTGTAAATTTTATTTTTATAAGACTTCTGCTAAGTTTTCCATTTAAATCCATTTAAATACATTAATTTGTAAATTTTATTTTTATAAGACTTCTGCTAAGTTCTCCATTTAAATTTATACTTCAAAAAAAAATTGTTAATGTTACCATTGGAATCTTATAATTTCACTATAAATTATGAAGAGGTTATTTGTCATAGACAATGAAATATTTTATATATTACATTCTTATCTATTATGCTCAGTCGAGAATACTATAAAATTCAATTTATATTTTTATCTTTCTAACTTTTATGTCCCAAGTCTATTAATATTTTTCTGACTTCTAAGTAGCACAAATTAAAGGGAGAATTTTTATAGAAGTGGAGAGCATGCCGTGGTTGATTCGGATATTTGGGTCATTTCGGATAAGTTGTGATTGGGTAGTGAACTGATTTTAAATATTTTGTAAAGAATAAAAATAAAATTAAAAATAAATAAATAATAGAATATTAAATAAAAAATAATAATAAAATAATAAATAATAAATAATAAGGGGATATTATTATAGTGAAACTCAAATTAGTCTAAAGAGAGTTTCTTTGCACATGCTTTGATGGCTCGTGTCTTTTCTAAAACTGAAATCTGATTGGTTATCGACCACTCATCACGACCATGGGTTTTGTCCTCGAAATCAACGACCAGGACTCCAAGAGGTGTGCCTCCTCGGTCCCACTACATAGATTCTCCAAAAGGCGGGGCGCACACTTTTTCAGCTAACTTGCGGACGAAGAATCGAGGAGCTCTTCCACGTACTCCCGTCCACTCTATTGAAAAGTGGTCAAAATCGAACGAGAACGCTCGGACCCTCGTCAATGATTACTCGCCGAGTCTCCCAATTTCACGTAAACCCGAACGTATATGGTCGCTTCCTCACTAGGGCGGGAGGGACCGACTGGAAGAGGAAGACTTGCTGAAAGCGAAAGCTAATAAAGCCGTTTCCATTTCCACCTCCCTTCGCTTTGTTCCCTCACATAGCACCGCGAGAGAGAGAGAGAGTGTGTGTGTGTGTGAGAGAGAGGGATTCTGGCAATGGCGTCTCCAACTTCGTCGTGTAGCTCATCGTATTCGTCTCCATTTTCGTCCTCCAAGTTCTCGTCTCTTCCGGTAATGTCGCTCAGGGGGAAAATCGTCGAGAAAATCATCGAAAATCGCGTCACTCTCATCGTCGGCGAGACTGGCTGTGGTACTAATCTGTACTCTCTCTCTCTCTCTCTCTCTCTCTACGTTAACGTTCACTAATGCGTTGAATGTTGGAGGTTGGGGAACTGTATTGCCTACGTTTGTTTCGTTTTGGTTTGGCCCTGCTTGGTGAAAACACGGCAGCAAGAAAATTAGGAGGTGTTCAGTCATTTCGAATGCTTTTGAGGAAAGTTAAGAACAGGAAATGAGCTTTAGAATTCTTACATTGATTTTGTTAGAATGTTGTGAAAACTGAGGGAAGAAAACTACTGACAATAGAAAGAGTATTCAGTTTTTCTGATGAAAAATTCAAATTAGACTATCTCGGTTTCAATTTTTCGTTGTTAAGAGAGTGAAAATTCTGAGTCAGCCAAATAACCAATAGATGCCGCTCTTTTTTTCTCCTTTGTAACTCAGGCGACGAGGATTATGAAAATATCAATATTAATTACCCGCTTTCTTAGCAACAGAGTGGGATAATTTTGTGACTGGCATGTCCGTCCTTAGCGAGCTTATCTCCACAATACTGATGAGGAGTATGGTTTTTGTCTGGCTTTACGTATGTGATGCATAGGGTAGGAAAGAAAATATATTACTATATTACTATATTGAATTTGAATTATTTCTTTGCTTTGGACTTCATAACGTGATTGTTTTCTCAACTGTTATTCAAATATTGGAGATCTTTTCATTCTTTGAAGACCAATAAAATGGAAATTGTTCATCTTTTTTTGTTTCGCTTCCTTCCCCTCCATCCCCCCTTCCCTCTCTCTCTCTCTCTCTCTCTCTCTCTCTCAAAGTGATTAAAACTGAAATGATTATAGTATAGGTTGGTTTTAACAGATATGCTTCTGAACATTGGCGCAAGTTTCTGGTACATTCTTGTACTTGCTGTTGTCCACTATATAATCTGAGTCCAAAACCCAGTATAAATAAATTTTTTAATTATCCTCTTCATCTTGCTAACACCCTCTTGGTCTAATTCAAGGAAAGAGCTCGCAAGTTCCACAGTTTCTCCTGGAGGAAGGCATGGAACCCATACTTTGTACACAACCTAGGAGATTTGCGGTCGTAGCTGTTGCTAAAATGGTTGCAAAGGCTCGAAACTGTGAAGTGGGAGGGGAAGTTGGATATCACATAGGTCATTCGAAGCACTTATCACCAAGGTATTTTACAGTCAAATAACATTATTATATTTGTTCAGGCTTCATATTATCACTTGACTTGTGTGGCAGTTACTTGTTTGATTGTTTTCACTGTCTTTCCTTGTCGCCATATGTGAGGTTCTAGTATTGGGATATGTTATTTTGAAGTTTGTATACACGCACAGATGTAATGGTCTGAATTTCTATGCTTAGGATGCACTCAGATCCTGATAAAACAAAGAAACCTTTTCTTAGGAGCTGGTTTTATTGACTTAAATAAAGGCTTAGCCCAAGTACATAGTACGTATAAAAGAGAAACATCTGTAGGAGCTGGTTTAAGAAAACTGTATTGTTGAGCACAATTTCTGTTTGGCTTAGACAAGGTCAGTCATCACATCTTTAACATTATCTTCTCTTATTGTACATTGTCCCCAGCAAATCATTTTACCAGTGTAGGATCTCATGGAGAAGTTGTCTTTGAGCTGATTGCAACTTGCAAAAGTTCATGCAATCGGTCTTAGAATGGATCTTGTGATAATTGACTTATGCATGTGTTTTTTTAATGCCAACTCTCTCTCTCTCTCGCTCACCGTGCTCAGGTTTACTCAATGACTTGTTCGTACGGGCATATTTTTTACTTGGTGTATTTATAACAGTTATGCTTTTTCATCTGGTATTGTTTCACAGATCAAGGATAGTTTTTAAAACTGCTGGAGTTTTGTTGGATGAACTGCGAGAGAAGGGAATGAATGCACTCAAGTACAAGGTTATTATTCTTGATGAAGTACATGAAAGATCAATAGAATCTGATCTCGTTCTTGTCTGCCTGAAGCAGTTTCTGATAAAAAACAATGACCTCAGGTTGACAGTTTCTTTCTAATGTTGTACTTGGTGGAATTTATGTACTGAATTTTCTTAACCAAATTAATTTAAATGCCCTTTTTGAGTTTGTTCTACTTCATTGTCCAGTTGTTTGCTTGACTATATCTTTTAAACTTCTAAGGAATGGTAGATATCTATTCTTTGTGTAAATGCATAGTTTTGATTGGAAGAGTTGGGGGCTAAGGTTATAAGAGGATCTAACTAAAATTTTACAGGGTGGTCTTGATGTCTGCCACAGCAGATATTACACGATACAAGGATTACTTCAAGGATCTTGGCAGGGGGGAACGAGTTGAAGTGCTTGCAATCCCCATGTCCAATCACAAAACCATATTTCAGCGAAGTGTTTCATATCTTGAGCAGGCAATTTTTATTCTCTGCATGTGTCATTTTTTATTGCTTGTTCATGGGAGGTACTCGTATCAATTCAAAGAATAAAGGCATCTCTCTTAAAAGTAACATGAAACCACGGAGTTAGCTTTAGCTAGTAAAAAAAGAAAAAAAAAGCTTTAGCTAGTAAATTAAGATGGGAATACTGTCAGGCTGAGGTTGGAGTTGGTGCATAAGGTGTCCTGAAAGAGTCTATGATTCAGTTCTGAATAGAAATATTGGGACTTTTATGAAGAGGCTTGACTAGTGAAAATTGTATTAAGTTAAAATCTTGGTATAAAGTTCATGTAATATCACTTGTATTACTTAGGGTAGCATCTAATGTTGTAAATTAGAGCCAGAGTTGTATCAAAGGATAAACAGGTGTCATTACAAATAGATATATTTGATGTTAAGTATTGAAAACTACAATAAATAAATGTTAAACTAAATACGTAGATTATAAATAATACAAGACGTGGGACCTTTGGTGTCCCATCTTTTAATCGGTTGCATCTAGATTTAATATGCAATATATTTTTTTCAAGTTCTAGGAAAGAATATATATTATTTGTCGTGCATATGCACTGTATGATGAAAAACAATCTAATTGTGAATAATGTGGCCTAAAATACTTTAACATGATCTGGTTGAGAAATATCTGACTACGTGATGGCACATGAAACATAGAACATTGAAAACAATGGGTTCAGAGAGTCAGTTTCAGATTTATAATGGCAAATGATCTTTTATTCTGAAAGGCATTTATAGGTTACATGATATATTTGTTCATTATACGTTTTGTTTCTTTACAGATAACTGAACTTTTGGGAATAAGTTCAGAGTTACTATCCTCAACATATAGTTCTGGTCCTAGCCCTTCCATGGCTAATGCTAACATTAAGCCTGCTGTACACAAACTTATTCATAATCTGATATTGCTTATCCATGAGAATGAGCCAGACATTGAAAAGAGCATTTTGGTTTTCCTTCCAACATACTATTCACTGGAGCAACAATGGAAACTTCTGACGCCGCTTAGTTCATCTTTCAAAGTTCACATTTTACATAGCAGTATTGACACTGAACAAGCTCTTATGGCTATGAAGATCTTGAAGTCTCATCGAAAGGTAAGCCATAATTGGTTCTGTCTATTTGAAGCTGCATTATTATTACTTGTATGTCATGGTCAGGGAAGACATGGATGGATAGAAGTAGATTTGATATTTAATCATAAAAGAAACAATCTTTGATATTTTGTTGAACATGATCTCTTTTTAGTGTTGTTGCATTATCCTTTAATTATGCTCTCCTTTTTATAAGGAGATTATAAGCGCTAGTGTAATCTGATGCTGCTTCTACGTTATGCATGATTTTTTGTGTGCTCGTCATACTGCAAATCTGGTTAGTTTGAATTATTTACAGTGTAGGTCTAAGGCCTCGTTTGGTTACACAAAACATCCCATTCCATCTCATCAAATTATTACAACTTTCTCAAACTCCCACACAAAATATAATAAACAATCTAACTTTCTCAAATCCCAAAACAAAAAAATAATATTTTTTTTTGATAAGTAAAAGTATATTAATAAAAGAATAGGCAAAAAGCCATGTTCAGTACAAGTTGTGTCCTAACTACGTAGGAGCCATATACACAAGGAAATTTTGGAAATCTTGGCCATTGGAATTAACGGCAATGGCCCAAGTACACACGCCACATGATGCAAATAGGGAGCATCTTCCAAACGGCCTGGATCTGTTGAATGCCTCTTAGGTCTGTCCAACTAGCCAACATTGCCACCACTGACTCAGGCATAACCCAATCCAAGTCTAGCCTCCTAAAGACCTCATTCCATAACCCTCTAGCTACCTCACAATGTAGTAGGAGGTGATCCACTAATTCTCCATCTTTTCTACACATACAACACCAATCAGCGATGATTACCCTCCGTCTCCTCAAATTATCCATTGTGAGGATCTTGCCCAAGGAAGCGGTCCAGACAAAAAATGCTACTTTAAGAGGCGCCTTATGTCTCCAAATCTTTTTCCAGGAGAATTGAGTTTGTGGCACTTGTGATAGGGACTTATAAAATGAACAAACTGAGAATGTACCTTTACACGTAGCATTCCACCATAAAGAGTCAGCATGCTGGTTACTTGGTTTGAATGAATACAAGAGGCTGAAAAAAGCTGCAAAGTTGTCCATTTCCCAATCATGAGCTGCCTGCTAAAATTAATGTTCCATTGGATTTGCTCCCCCACTATCATCATGACTTCCTCCACTGAAACATCCTTGTCGCTTGCAATCTTGAAGAGTGCAGGAAATTGAACCTTTAGAGCACAATTACCACACCAAGTATCAAACCAAAATTTGATCCTAGTCCCATCTCCTAGACAATATCTTGTGTGGTGAGAGAAGACCCCCCATCCTCTTCTAATATGTTTCCACAAACCCACTCCATGTGGCCCTCTCACTTCATAGGTGCACCAGCCACCCCATAAGCCACCATATTTACTCTCGATCACCAACTTCCATAGAGCTTCTGGTTCTTTATGGTATCTCCAAAGCCATTTTCCGAGTAGCGCCCTATTAAAAATCCTCAAACTTCTGATACCCAAACCACCATTAGAAAGAGGATAACATACCTTCTCTCACCTAACTTGGTGAAATTTAAACTCCTCCCCTATTCCACCCCACAGGAAATCCCTTTGAAGTTTCTCAATACGAAGTACCACGCTAGCTGGAATAGGGAACAGAGATAGAAAATATGTCGGTAAGTTTGATAGCGTACTCTTTATCAGGGTAATCCTACCCCCTTTTGACAGGTACATTCTCTTCCAGCCTGCTAGTCGACGTTCAACTTTCTCAATCACTGTTTCCCATAGAGAAACGGCTCTCGAGGCGGCCCCCAACGGAAGACTAAGATATGTCATCGGGAGTGAAGCAATCTTACACCCCAAAATATTGGCCAACTGTCTTATACGCTGAACTCCTCTAATAGGCACCATCTCTGATTTTTCCAGATTCACTTTCAATCCAGAAACTGCTTCAAAACAAAGTAGAAGGGCCTTCAATACTCTAACCTGATTATGGTCTGCCTCACAGAAGATAAGAGTGTCATCTGCAAACAATAAATGCGAAATATTAGTAATTCCCCCACCCGGGGATCCAACCGAGAAGCTAGTCACACGCCCATTGGCGACCAAGGCTGAGGTCATCTTGCTCAAAGCTTCTATTACAATAACAAAAAGTAATGAGGATAACGGATTGCCTTGTATTAGCCCGCGAGAACTGTGAAAAAAACCAGTTGGGCTTCCATTTATAAGAACTGAAATTTCACCGTAGATATACACCACATGATCCATGATCTCCATCTTTGCCCAAAACCACACCTCCCAAGAAGGTCGATAAGAAAATCCCAATTAACATGGTCATATGCCTTCTCCATGTCTAGTTTGCATTAATCCCTGCAGTTCCAGCTTTCAATCTACTATCCAGACATTCATTTGCAATAAGGACCGCATCTAAAATCTGTCTATCTTTTACAAAAGCATTTTGAGGCATTGAGATTATCTTACCCACTACCTCACTGAGGTGATTCGCAAGTACTTTGGAAATGATCTTGTATACTCCATTTACAAGACTAATGGGTCGAAACTCCCTAATCTCTGAGGCCCCAACTGATTTGGGTATCAATGCTATAAAAGTGGTATTTAAGCTTTTTTCAAAATGACCAGCCGAATGAAACTCCTGAAACACCTTCATAAGATCAACCTTTAAAACATTCCAGCAGGCTTGGAAGAAACCTATTGAAAAATCATCAGGACCCGAAGCCTTATCTTTAGCCATTTTCCTCACAACTTCAAAAACCTCGTCCTCCTCAAAAGGTCTCTCCAACCGGATACCATCCATAGACCTAATAGAGTAAAAAAATAGCCCATCGGGCTTAGGCCGCCAACCCTCCTGCTCAGTGAGTAGTTGTTCGAAAAAACCAACTACGTGATCATTAATTCTATGCTCATCTTTACAATCTACCCCATCAATCTTCAGCGACTCAATATTATTAGATCTCCTATGAGAATTGGCTACCCTGTGGAAAAACTTAGTACAACGATTGCCTTCCTTCAACCATAACGCTCTCGACTTTTGCTGCCACGAAATCTCCTCTAATAAAACGATCCTCTCAAGATCTGCAACCAGCACTAGCTTTTGAGCTACCTCCTCCTGTGTTAAGGTCCTAGATTCTTGTACCCTTTCCAACTCCTGGATCTCCCTTGTCTTACATTTCTTATGTTCCCCAAAGTCCCCAAAAGACTGCCTATTCCAAAGTTTTAATTCTTGTTTTAGTGCTTTCAATTTACCTGCAAACATGAAACTAGGAGTTCCCTCTATTTGATAGGACGCCCACCACTGTTTGACCCTATCCATAAAACCTTCCGTTTTCAGCCACATGTTTTCGAACTTAAAGTACCAGCGTCTTCTTTGAATCCCACCACAATTCAGTAAGATAGGCCAATGATCCGAACACAACCGGCGTCTTCTTTGAATCCCACCACAATAATATTAAAAAATAATATTCTAACAATATTTTATTAAACTTTCATCTCATCTCATCTCATCTGTATAACCAAACGAGACATTTCCTCTGGTAATTTCATTCCCTTACCAATATTTTGCCACTGCAAGCCTGCAAGGTTTTCTTGTTTTTATTTGTTGTTCATCCAGATGGTTTTTCCCATTAGTCATACATTTAGTTGTCATTCAGGTGTATTATTGAAAACACTATGTTGTGCAGATAATATTGGCTACTAATATTGCGGAGTCCTCGGTTACAATACCTAAGGTGGCATTTGTTATTGATTCGTGCCGATCTTTACAAGTTTTCTGGGACAGTAACCGGAAAAAGGAATCTACAGAGCTTGTTTGGGTTTCCAAATCTCAGGTAATGAGGGATGTACTGGTTATTTTTATTGACTTATTTTTATTGCTAATTGCTTGGTTCCTTATCTTCGCATTGTTTTGCAGGCTGAGCAGCGCAGAGGAAGAACTGGTCGAACTTGTGATGGCCAGGTTTATCGGTTGGTTACAAGTTCATTTTTCAGCCAACTTAAGGAATTTGAGCCCCCATCTATACTGAGGTTATCACTGAGGCAGCAAGTTCTTTTGATCAGCTGTGCCGAATCTAAGGCCATTAATGATCCCAAGAGTATGGTGCTATGATCTCATTTTTTGCCATAAATTCTTGACCTCTTGTTACTTTTTTAAGGGAAATATAGATCCCGTTTATTTCACTCACATATGAATATTTTTGATCGAAGCCCAATATAAAAGAGAGTAAGTGTGGAACTGTTTGGATGGTCTTAGACATTTTTTCTTTAATACCTTATTTCAATGGGCCTCGGCTATTGTATTTAATGGAACTAGTGTCCTTGATTTCCTTGTTTCTTTTTCTAGCTCATGACTTGTAACTAGGTTCAGTTCATGTATACTTCCTGCATAATTTGCCTTACCACTTGTCTCAATAAAATTTCTTATCCGTCAAAAAGAAAAAAAAAAGTTTGGAACTGTTATGGGTACTCCACTAGTGTTTGTATGTATTTTACTCACCAAAAATAAAAAAATAAAAAAAAGAGAAGAAGAAAATTGTATGTACTAATTGCTATGTGCATGAGCTGACAATTCTTGCTTAACTTGATGTTGGCCTGGAGATGAGTGCAAACATCAAGCAAAGATACTCTCTTAATGAGTGCTTGCACGAGTTATCATGTAATACTTAAAATATTTATCTGATTAATTATCCTGTAATATATTTATTTGTATCACCTTGTATATGGATTATAAATATCTGTAAAATGCATTTGGTTGAGTTGCCCTCTTAATTATTTGATTTCTCATCTGTTTTTCCCATCTAGTCCTTTAAAATTCTAGCATGTTCTTATAACTTACGTCCAAGCAACTACTTTGTTAGTTTATCCCATGTGTTTAGAATTTGGTAGTTGTTTTCACTCCCACTTTGGAGTACTTATCACTCATTAGAATACCACCTATATTGTCTTCTAATCTTTTACTAACATGACTATCGCTTATAAAAAAAAAAACATGACTATCATATGACTGATTTTGAATGGATAGCATGATAAAGGTTTTAAGAAAGACAAGATGGATGAAATAAGCTACCATTTACACAAGATAGATGAAATAAGCTACCATTTACATTGTATCCACTCTACTTGGTAAAGATGCTTTGACTAGATTAGGTGTAACACCCCGGATTTAGTTGGGGAGTGGTGAATGAAATTCCACATTACTTAAGAGGGAGTAGTGTTAATCATGATTTAAAGAGGCTTCAGTTGTAACATTGACTAATTCTTTTGGAGTCTAAACTCATGTGGACTGGAATTTCCTTAGGTCGTTACCAATATTCTAAGAGTCGATCGTAGTCAAAAGTATGAGATCTAAATTGTGCCCTATAACGGAATGACTTGAAGAGGATGTTAGGGGTTTAAGAAGAGAAGCGGGAGATAATAATATCCCAAATTTAGTATGTGAGTGGTTAATGAGATCCTCCCACATTAACTTGGAAGGAGAATTTCTTGCGGTTTATAATAATTACAAGAGACTCCAATGGTAACCCTGCCTAGTCCTTTTGAAGTATAAGGCTCGGTTTGGATTGAGAAGGCTTTCAACCAATCTCATCTCATCTCATCTAACCATTACAACTTTCCTAAATTCCCACACAAAAGACAATAAACAATTCAACTTTTTCAAATCCCAAAGTAATAATAATATTAAAAAATAATATTCTAAAATATATTCAACTTTAAACTTTCATCTCAACTCATTATCCAAACATAACCTAAGTTTATATATGGCTTGGGCTTTCCTTTGTTACATTAGGGTTGAGTTAAGTATTTTGCTCAACATGAAGCCCTAATCATCATTATATTTTTGGCATCCCCTACCTATCTATCTTGTAAGAAACGTTTTAATTTATCATGTTGGTGAAGTTAATGATGTTCTCTTTATGTCTGATGTGTGATAGTTGAATGAATAGTTACTGGTGATTTGTGTAAGTGATACTAGTGTTTAAGGTCAAGTTAGAAGATGTTACACCAACTAAATAGCTCGAGTAAACTACCCTTTACCCTCCAAAATAGAACTTATTCTCAATCTCTCACAACCTTCAAATCACTACAATAGTCTCCCTAGTTCAAAGTTTCAATTTTAATTTTCTTCATTAAAATCAGGCGGTAAAAGAATGCAAATTGCATCACTTGCATTACATGTATTACTCTTGAAGGTTTTTGCCTTACATTTTGAGATCCAAATTCCAATACTCCTTTGTTAGACAAAAAAGAAAAAAAAAAAAGAAGAAATCTGCGTCTCTCAGTATAAAGGTACGCCACCCGCCCCTAGTGGGCGGGCAGCCAGCCTCTCCACCCCCCGCACTCGCATGGGTTGGGGGCCGCATATGGACCCTGACACCTGGCTTTGTCAATCATGGGCGGGTGACCTCGCCTGGCTGCCGGGCTGACGGATCGCCTTGCAACCCGTCTGGTATCTGCCAAACAACCCAAATGCCTCTGCAGAGACCCACAGCCCATTGTAGCCGTGGTTCTCTGAGCAAACCCAAGGCCACACTGTGGCCTGTGGCTCAAGGCAGACAACCACGGTCTTGGCCATTGGTCTAAGCAAAGAACCATGACCACAACTAGCCATGGGTCTGCGTAAAGACCCACGGCCTGTCATGGATGTGGTTCTTTGAGCAAACCTTGTGTGGCTGTGGCTCGGGGCAGAGAACCACAACTAGTTATGGCCGTTGGTCTGCGTAGAGACCCAAGGCCCATCATGGCCATGGTTCTTTGCTCAGACCCACTTGTGGCTTGAGGCAAAGAACTACGACCACCCACCCGCACCCGCGTCTACTCTAATAAAATCAGGCCTGCCCATCCGCTCGGGCCCATACGCCAGGGGGGGGGGGCGAGTATATGGGCTGGGCAAGCTAGATGTGGGGGCCCACCTAGCAGGCCTAGTAACAAACATGATCCAAACCTGAAACTTTGACCCATTTCCTCATTTTCTTCCTCTCCATCCTTATAATCCCTTCTCTTTCTCTTTGTTCAAAACCCACCCAAACTATGTGGGGTTGAACTCTAGGATTCTCGTTGCATTTTCTTTGATTCAGAATTGTAGCACCCCACTCCCCTACGGTTAAGAAAAATGTAATCTTTAGAAATCTTGGGGAACCAAAATGCTACTAACCTTGACTTTTAAAATTTTTCGTATTAAGGAAGCGGTAGGTACAAAAGACTCCATAAAACAAAACAAATTCATTCTTTATTAGAATACTTAAAATTTAAAAGAGAGTTTGTGGAAGCACTTATTAAAATCAATCAAGTCTCATGTACTTGACAAAATAACTTATTAAACTGAAAATCATAAAACTGATCATGTCATAAATTGTTTAGGCCTCTGCCTTGCCTCCTTGGGCCAAGTCTCGTCCTGCAACTCCATTCTTATAAAGATCATCACCTGGGATGGTTAAAACATAAAAACATAAAAAAAAAAAAAAAAAACGAGTCAAACTATTCAATAACCAACACATCATACAATATACATAATATGAATATAGGGTTTCTTGGAAATCATGCATACTCAATTATATATGTAAATAACATGAACTTGAACTATGCATGAAATGCCTTAACTTGTCTTTCACTTGTCATAGGATGGTACCCACTGTTGACTCCCGTGAGTTAGGATTAGTGAATATTAAAGATTCCTATTCGGTCCATGGCCACGGGTTTGGGAATCCATACATAAGGAAGACTCACTGGGTGCACTACCAATGTGTGCATCTTGGCAATGCAATATGCCCTTTAAACATATGGTACCATCTTCATATCATAACATAGGCCATTATGTATCTTAAGAGTCATACGTCATCATAATCATACATGCATACTTTCTTCGCATATTTTGCCTTATCATACCATAGATTTCAAATGAAATTGTGCCTTATCATATCATAGATCGTAATTTTTCATAAAATTTCATGATACATGTTTCCTTACATAGAATCATGACATTTTATAAATATTTTGATGTATAACTCTTCACATAAAATCATGACTTTTAATATTGTGTTATGATGCATAAGGCTATGTATGGATACAAAGATGGTTTCAACTCATCTCATTTAATTATTACAACTTTTTTCAAATTCTCACACAAAATACAATAAACAATTCAACTTTTTCAAATTCTAAAACAATAATAATATTAAAAAATAATATTCTAACAATATTTTATTCAACTTTCATCTCAACTCATGTCATCTTAACTCACTATCCAAACCTCACCTGAGTTTTCATATAAAATCATGACTTTTCATAAAATATCTTGATGTGTGTCTCATGTAACTAACATGAAATTTATGCATAAAATCATGACATTTATAAATCTATCATGGCAGTCAAAAATAATTTCCTTCATGACTTGGGTACCTAAAAAGGGGCTTCCAATGGAGGGCGTACATGCATAATACTTTTATAAAAGACATGTCATTTACCGTACATACTTGTAAGGGTATGATCATGCTACTTACATTGTAGCGTTAATCCAATATTTATGGGCTAAGCTGATTACCTATGTAACTTATGCCATTTCTAATTAATCACATACTTTGTAATTAAAACCTGAAATACTAAAATAATCTATATTTCCCTAAACCCTAAAACTTTCGTAACCCTAAAAATATCTTTGCATCCAAACATCTGTTTTCTCTTGATTTTATTATAGGAATTCATCATAACTAGTAAACCTTACAGCCAACACTAATTGGGAGGGAGGGAGGGAGTCATGATGATGCAGCATGGAAGGCCATCTGGTCGTGGCGGTTTCACAGTTGTGGCCTAGAGGTGAAAGCAATTGCGGCGTTTTGGTGTGAAGTAGTGGCTCACGGTGGTTTTTATGAGGGGGGCGACATGTGCTTTGTTCCTAGATGCCGAAACAAGGGAACATCATGAGGTTGCTTTTGTGACGGTGGCGGACGTGGGAGAGGAATTGCTACATGCAGTGGTGGCTGGTAGAGAGAGAAACTGTTCGAGGTGCTGTGTGGAGCTTCACCATGCGGGCTGGGCTGAGTTCACTTCGTATGGATGTTTGGCAGCGGCTCCTTCTCGGTGTTGCACATAGCCACGTAGGGGCTTGGGTGGTTTCCATGGTTTCCGTTTGTTTGCTTGTGTTTGACGGTACTACAGTTTGTGGCAAGGCAAGGGCTGAGGCGTTGCCGCGTTAGGGAGGCGTGCTGGTCTAGAAGCTTGGTGCGCTCTACACAGTGGTTCAAGGTAGTGGTCTGGGTGTTTGATAATGGAGGAGAGGCTGTTGGCGTGGAGGATGTTTCTCGGACGTGCTGCTAGTGGCTTGGCTGTGGGCTGTGTGGACCACACCGTGAAGGTTGAGTGTGCGGTGGCTGTGTGGCTATGCTTTGTAGAGGGATGTAGGGTTGCCGGCAGTTTGCTGCCAAGGAGAGGGCTGCCGCAAACTACAAAGAAAACTCTAGATAATATGGCTAGGTGTTTATGTGCATGTAGGGAGGGAGGGGTTGGCTATAATCTCGTGGGCTAAGTTAGTTAACAACCCTAATGGGTGAATCTTAAATTCAAAATAAGCCCAATAAAAATCCCATAATCCACCATAATAAATTTTGGGCTCATAGCCTATTCAAAATTATCCAATAAACCTCAATTGGGCTTCTAAAAATATTGGCCCATTAATTCCCTCCAAAATCGTCCACTAAAACTTCCAAATAAACTTTTGGGTGCTTGGGCCTAATTAAAATCCCTAATCAACCTAAATCCCTAATCAACCTTAGTAATTAATAGCTTGTGGGCTTATCTAATATGGCCTATAAAACCTAATTTAGGCCTAGTAAAATTATCTGTATTCCATCCCTAATAATATTGGATCGGGGTGTTACAAGAAGGAACCTTTCAACTTCCATAGTGATTTGATCATTGGAGTTTGCTATCAAAATCTCTATGATCTGGTGGCTGACATTGCAAACAGTTTGATATTAGGAGTGTGTTAAAACAACATTCTAGTGGTTGCTTCTAAGATCAGGTGGTTGGACTCGAGCGGTGATGCCTGTGAGGTCGCTATGGATGTGACCTATGCCACCCCTTCTTTCCTCAGCAGTGTGTTGAGCCCCCGTTTTTGTCCCATTTCTGGTTTGAACAGATGGTCAAGAATAATGAATACTCTTTGGAGAGTTTTTTCTTTTATCTATACCATTTGGAGGTGCAACTCATCATTGAATGGCGTGTGCTTCTCTCTTGGTACCCTGGGTAGAAAAAAGTATGCAGAAAGGAAATGCAGGAAAGTAGGAGGAGGAGATGAAGTCTAACTTCTCAGAGAGGTGGTTTTCAAGGTCCAAGTCGAAGTTGAAGTCAAAGAAGTGAGCTGCAGTTAAATAGGTGGTAGTGTATTTGGTGGTTGTTGTGGTATTATCTGCGAATGTTGATTCTTTGTTGTCATGGGGTTTTATTGAAAGGTTTATAATTGGAAGGTTTGTTAAAATTTTAAGGTTGGAGTGGTTTCCATGCCCATCAAATGCTCAATAAATTGTATCGGAGAAACTTGAATGTCATTTGCTCTTTTGTGAGGTTTATTTATTTTTTGCTCATTTCATGGAAAATTCAGCCATATTAGAAGCTATGATGGTCACAATAGCATCCAAATCATTGGCTTCAAACTTGATGCATGGCCTGCAGTGGCAAGGATGCTCAAGGGCCTATTGGATATTTCCAGTCACACTCATGGGTAGTTTAGGCATTTTACATAGCAAGCAGCACATGCAGCAAACAAGGTGTATTAATTATTCAAATTATAGAGGTGAGTGTGATTGCAATGCTTTGAAGTTTGGGGAGATTAAGAATGGGTGGTAGTTTGGATGGTGAAAGTGCAATTTACTCAAATATCTTTAAATGTTGTGAAGTCCATAGCTTTTTTTATCAGTAAAATGTTGTGAAGTCAATAGTTTTTGGTACAATTTCATAGTTTAGCAGATATAGGGAGTCATAACAATATCTGCTATATCATAATTACTAAATTACATGGTCTGTTGCACATTGCATTCTACCATGAGAGTAAATACAGTGCTAATCGTTTCAAATTTGATGCCAGCCTTGTTGCAGAAGGCTCTAGATCCACCAAATATTGAAGTTGTTGAAGATGCATTGAGTTTGCTTGTTCACATGCATGCATTGGAGAAGACATCTCCAAGAGGCCGGTATGAGCCTACATTTTATGGACGATTGCTTGCCAGTTTTTCATTGTCTTTTGATGCTGCTGTGCTAATACTCAAGTTTGGAGACATCGGAATGCTGCGTGAAGGCATTGTGCTGGGTATACTAATGGATACACAGCCTTTACCGATTCTTCATCCTTTTGGAGAGGAAGATTTGGTATTATTGTTTATCAAGTGATTGAACTTAGCAATTTTGAAAAATGTGCTTCATTACGTGAGCAATTGCCTTTTCTTATTTGATTAATGCTATTCCCCAGTTCACTGAGTACCTTGACTGCTACTTTGGTGGAGAGAGTTATGATAAAGTCCTACCTGGACGAAAGGAGGTGATATTCATGGGAAACTTATGTGCATTTCAGTTCTGGCAACGTGTTTTCAAGGTAAAGTAGTATGCTTTGCTAGGGTGTTTGGGGTTTGGGTAGATTCTGAATATGATTCACACATTTTGGTTTTTTGTTTTTTTTGAAGGATAAGCATCGTCTTGAACATTTGAAGCAACTTTTGAAGTTCAATGACATAAAAGCTGCCACATCAGTGCTACCCAGTGTCGAAGAAGAATGGTGCTCCTTCCATAACCTTGCACAGTCATCACTACGGCATGTCTCAGAAATATGTATGATGGATCTATGTTGTGATTATATAGTTTTTTGAAGATTGTGCATTCATATCAAAATAATGTCTATGGCATAAATGTAATATTCAATTTCAGTTTAATAGCACTCTTTTACAGAAAAAATCATAGTATCAAGCATCATTTCAAGTTTGAGTGTCTTTCTTTTCAGATGAAGATGTACTAAGTTCAGTGCACCGTTTTCGGCCAAAACTTCTGGCTACATCGAATGGCATGCCATTGTACTATGATCCTTATGAATTTGAACACACGTGCCTTCTCAAATGTCATCCAGATGGTGATACTGATGAACCTCCTGCGGATGATGAGCCTCTTCATCCATCTAATGAAATAAGGAAATGCCTTACTGTACCATATGTTGCTGCCCATAACTTTCAGAACAGTGATGTGGTTGAAAAGTTAGTAGCTACTATTAAAGAGGTATCTTCTTTTGACATTCTTGTGTGAACTATTCTTGATAGAAAAACTGATGCTTCCTTTACTCGTCTGCTATAACAGATAAAAGTTCTATATACAGAAGACAAATGTGGTAATCAGCAAAGAAATGTTGATGTTGGTTCTCATGTCAATGGAGAGGCTCCTATATGTGTTTTTTTTATTAACGGATCCTGCAACAAGGGCAGTCAATGCTTGTTTTCTCATTCACTTAAAGCAAGAAGACCCATATGTAAATTCTTCTTTTCTTTACAGGTATCTCACCGTGGCTGCAATATTGAATATTACCTTTGAAGTTTTTAAATGGTTTTCTTGTTGGTCAGTGGTGTAATAGTGTAGATAGTTTTGCTCTTTGTTGGGATGACCTAACATGTAAACCTTTCCCATCTCACCCACCCAATATACAAACCAGGCCGACTTTCCAGCTAAAAGTATTGTATGATTATATCACTGAAATTTTTCTAGATGCCATTTGGCTGATGGAATAATGATGATAAATATAGAGAAAGCTCTTGTTAAGGTCATCTTCTGTTTAATTTTTCATAGTTGGTATGATTCACAAACTTAACTACATGCTTATACTAATACCTATTTTACCTTGAAACTCTTTGGACTGATCTCTTTTTGTTCTTATTACTTGCTAAGAATTGCCATTGCCAGAACTTGTAATATATTCATTATTATAGATTAATAATTTTGCATTTTGCCACCAGCAAGTTTGTGTCCAACAATTTGCCTCGATCATAATTACCAACTGAAGATGATAGTATTTATGTTTCTACCTTCATGATGCAAATAATACTTGGAACTTGGTAAAACCATCTACAGAATTTATTTATCCCGTATATTTTTCTAGTTAGGAGTTAATTGATAAGCATATACATAATGATAGCCAAATCTTTAATGCACAATTAAATTGGATACTTGTTTTGATGAAGCCCCGATTCCAGGCAATGCACTTGTTATTATCATCTTAACATTATACCCAATATTAGGAAGTGAACTTGTTATGAGCAGTCTAACATCATGCCCACTATGCTTTAAGCTTATTAGACATTGAAATACTTAAACTGCAAAATAAAGAAACTAATAGTAATTAATAAAGATCCTTCAATAATATATTATTTTATGGACTTGCATGAAATAGAAACTTATTCATAGGACAGTGTGGGATAGAATCTCCTTCCAGAAAGTTATATATGATGAGCTGTACATCTTGATCCTAGTTTAAAGTCTATACCCAATTTGCTACGAATAACATTGAATCATAATAATCTATTTTTGGAATGTACTAGTGGTGAATGGGCTCAGGATTTTTCATAGAAGTTGTGTGCATATTTTCTCATGCCTAATCTTGCAGAAGGCCTGTATGTCTGGAAACTCACTCTTCTGTAGAATAAGATTTTTTTTGGTGGGAAAAATATAATTAATGACTGTCATCTCTAGTTACTTTGATGCTCTGCTTGCAGTTTAATTTGTATTTTCATTTATGACAGGGTTGTCGAAATGGAGGTTCATGTGGATTTTCTCATGATCTGGGTCCATCAGTATCTTCTAGCTCAACTTTATGCCTTCCAGAAGATGGTGATGCAAATGCTGCATCCCTTATACGATTGTTCCCCATATCTTCAAATGGATGCATTCTCCTATTGGATGACATGGACTTGCACTTCTCCTCAAATCTTGCTCGCCACTATGATCCGTCTAAAATAATTTCCACAACATGTTTGTCTGATACCTTCATCTGTAACACATCCTTGACAGGTGTCAGGATTTTGTGGGGCCTTAAGCACCCATATGAGACCCTCATTGCCAAAGCAGGAGAGAATTTGATCCCATGGAAAGATGTCAAGTGTGTGCTGTGGTTTCCGAACTTTGATGGTAATGATGAAAATTTGGATGGACAAAAAGCTCTCTTGCAGAATTTCTTTGAGTATCTCGCCATCCGGATATTGGCCGATGCCTTGTATGAAGTGCAAGTTATCCTCACTCTGAACAATGTCCGATTTTCACAACTACAGGTGATACTTGATGCTATTAATCATTTGCATGTTGCTTTCTCCACATGCTATGCTATTGGATCTATTAAGAGGAATAGTAAAAACTGGCTATCATTTGATTTGATGATCATTGTGTTAGCAATGTAGTCCTCCCCCACCCTTTTCTCCCCTGCCCTTCCCCACGGGGTGGGCTATGGATGGGTTGGCCAGAAGCAATACCTTCCAACTGGGATTTTGGGTCGGTGCACAAATTGATGCCTGGGTATGGGGTAGGTGGAGGCCGAGGTTATCTAGAGTTTATCCAACAATCTGATCGGTGGAATTCTTCATCATAAATAAACATTGTAGTTCTACCTGGAATTTGTGTGGATTTTAATGTACTATATTCATAAAAAATGCAATGCCGGTTACTGGATAGCTGTTATGAAAGTCTTGACAATAATAGAGTTTCATTGATAGCCAATAAACATGAGGATGAGGAAGGTGCAGCTGATATTACTTTGATGGTTGCTACGTGTTTCAGGTTGAAAGGTTGGGCAATGATTGCTTCTTCTTCCTCACGGAGTCATTTCCATTTGATGAAACAAGCTTCGGGAAGTTGTCGGACCCGATCATCACAAAGAAGCCGATGTTGGTATCGAGGCCCATCTCTTATGTTTTTGACCTGCACCCACCTTCCGACATTCAGTTTGGTAATTATGCAGCTACACTCCACAAAGGATTGCATGATATCTAGAGAAACTCTTAAGAAGAGGATTTCCTGAGGGGCCTGTGCGACAACAAAACTACTTGCTTTTAGAATTGGGAATAAGATCTATACATGTTGCTACTGGTAAAGTTAAGTTGCGTTTGGGTACTCGTGTGGTAGTTATAACATTATTGGCTGTGTTTGTCGGGTTTTATAACGTAATTTTTAGTCTACTAAATACATTATATAAAAGAAAAACAGTAAATATTGTATTTACATGATCCTGTGTGGGAATATTATTTTGTTGAAGCACCTTGACGACCTCGAGTTAAACCTGATCCACATCGACACTCTGTCACTAGAAAGAAATTGTCTAGCGGGGGTAGACCTTAACGATGTTTGTTAACTTTCTTTGGATTGAGTAGGGAGCCCTCTCATATTTATACTTGTTCGGAATAACGGACTTCCATTTTTTTTAGGTGGACTTGTATTTCCTGTCAAACGTTAAGGTATTGCTTAGTTACACAGATTATATGAGATAAAAAAATTAAAAATATTATTTGAATATAAAATTTTGATATTATTTTTATTTTAAAATGTGAAAAAATTAATTAATTAATTATATTTTATGTATAAATTTAAAAAAATTATAATGATTATATCTTTTGAGATATTAACCCGCCAAGGTAATGGCTTTGCTCATGACCGTCCCGATGATTTGGTTTTTTGGGCCGCTCCTAACGAACCGACCGAATTGTGATAAAATGAAAGCAATGGGTTTTTTTTTTTAAGGCAAAATGGTTTTAAGTTGGAGAGACTAGGGCATGTTTGAAATGAGATATAAAATTTTTATTTGATCTCATTTGACCTCATTCTATCTTATTTCTAAACATAATTTAAATATAAAATTTTTAAATTAATTATTACAATTTTTGTAAACTAATTATTACAATTTTTTCAAACTTTTAAATAAAAAATAAAAAACAATTCCAACTATTTCAAATTCAAAAAATATATATATATATAAAAAATTATTATAATATTTTAATTGAGAAATGATACTTGCAGTTGTGAGTGTGCAAGCGTCGTTCAGTCGTTTTGAAAAAAGTAAATAAATATAGAACCCATATAAAAAGAAATTAATTTTTTATGAGTGGACTCTACTCATTTTCAAAGCGACTGCACGGCGTTTGCGCATTCCACGACTGTATGTAGCATTACTCATTTTAATTTTATAATATTTTTTATTCAACTTTTTCACTTTTTTTTTTCCAAAACTTAAAAAATACTCAACTCAAACAATCTCACTACTATTCACAAACCATTTTACTATTATTCACAAAATTCTCATTTCATCTCACTCCCTAAACAAGCCTTTAAGCTCTCAGAAAAAAGAAACGGAGGAAATGAGGAGTAGTGACACGATCGCAGACTCCAACTCAAGGGGATGTTTGGAAAATTTTTTTATCTCATTTTATCTCGTTTTCTTTCTAAACATCATTTAAATACAAATAACTTCAAATTAATTATTATAACATTTTCAAACTTTAAATAAAAAATAAAAAATAATTCAGATTTTTCAAATTTTAAAATAAAAATAATATTTTAATTTTATAATTTTTTATTTAATTTAATTTTTTTAAAATTCAATAAATTCTTCACTCAAATTATTTTATTATTATTAAAAAAAAAAAACTTCCAACCGATCGAATGAAAAACTCATTTTAACACCCATCAATAAAAATCCGCCACGTAGAACGTGCAGCAAATCAAAATTTACAGACAGGAAATTAGATTATTTATTTATTTTTTGTCCTCCCTCCTCCTCTCTCTCTCTCCCCCCACCCCCCGTCGCCTGCAAGCCTCATCTCTCTCTCTCTCTCTCTCTCTCTCTCTCTCTGTGTGACTTCATTGAAGTTGCGTCTTCGTAAAGCTTTCCACTAGATATCAAAACCCCGAATTCTTTTGGTAAACCCGATTTTCTCCATTTTTCTTCATCTATTTTTTTGAGTCACTATGATTTGTTTGATGATACGTTTGGTAGGTAAGATGTATTTATTTGGGTTTTGTTTGATTTTTTTTATCCTGAAACTGATCTAACTACTCTTGCAAGAAGTTGGAGGAATTGAAGAAGAGGATGAGGGGGAAGAAGTTGCACTTGGTTATTTATGAGTTCCATTGGGTCAAATGGGCTTGTCATGCTGTTCTCTTCGTCTTCGGTTTCAGTAATGGAGGATGATTGCAATGATGCGTCCGGTCCTTTGTTTTGATCAAGTTCAGCTTTACTATGATCAATCTGAGAAGTTTAATGCTGTTTTTGCTCTTGTTCTGGTTGCTGTTGCAATTGTTGTTAGGGTTGGGGATTTTTTTTTTTTTGATAAGTAAAATCAGATGCGGTTGGGGATCTTCACTGGCAGGAAAGATTGGCTTGCGGGTGATTGGATTGATAGCCCTCTTTTTTAGCTTTTTCTTGATTGTGGGTGTTCTAGTGATTTTTTATCTTATCAGTGATTCAAATTAATGTTATTGTATGAATGAAATCTAACTTGGTCAATTTTTATTTTGCAGGTGTGGGGGGCATCTTGGTAGAGCCCAGGCCCAAGATTTATGGGAATCCCAGGCCCCTCATTGCGGAGTCCATTCTCTCTCTTTGTTGCAGGTGGCGTAAGATTAGCAAATGTGGCACTGCTCGGGTTGCGAAACACGACCTCTACAATGACGTCGTCTGTGAGATCTTTTTCCATAAACAATGTGTACTTCGCATGCTGACAGTAACACAGTCCCAAACCACACAGGGGGAAGAACTCTAGGACAAAGACATGGAGGCGAAACTCACGAGCATGGAGGAGATGGTAAGGAAGCTAACGGAGGAGATAGGGGCGCTCCACCAAGAAGATGCAGCATTCAAGCAGACCAACGAGGAGATGGTGGGAGGAGGGGAACCTAGCAGAACTGGGCTCGTGGATTCACAGCGGGTCCCTGCAAACCCCACGGCGGAGGAGGAGAGACGTAAGAAGCACCTCGTCAGTACCGACTTGCCATACAACATGGGAGTCATGGCGGTGCCTCTTCCAACCAAATTCAAAATCCCTCAGATTGAGGTGTACGACGAGACTGAAGATTCGTTGGAATACTTGGAGACGTTCAAGACCCACATGACCTTGCACAGTTTCCCAGGTGAAATCGCCTGTCGGGTCTTTCCTTTGACGTTGAAAGGACCCGCCCGGGCTTGGTTTGAATCTCTATCACTAGGGATACTAGATAGCTTCGATGAGTTGGCTTGCCTATTCATGACATGGTTCATGGCAAGTCGAAAGAGGAGGCGCTCGGTCGTCTACCACCTCACGGTTAAACAACGGGACAGAGAGAGCATGAAGTCATATCTCTCCCAGTTTAATTAGGAGTGCATGACTACGAACAACCAAGATGAAAAAATTACCTTGGCAACCCTCCTAGGTGGGACCTGGCCTAGGAACCCGTTTATGGTCGAAGTAGCACGAATAACTCCAACCACACTGAGGGCGTTCATGGATTGCAAGATAGATTCATCAATGCCGAGGACACCCTTGAAGCCTAGACGGCTTTGCGACGAATTGAGATGGAACAAGCGGATCAGAAGGCGACTAGGCAAAGAGGCAGTCATAGCTGTGACGGAGCTGGTGGCGGGACGAGCTGGGGGCGAGGGGGGCAGCTGGGTGCGGGGCCCCGCTATCCACCCTTAAATCGAACCGAACCGGTAGGTTTGGTCTAGTATCAGGTTCGGTCTAGTTCGGTACTGGTTCTATTTTTCTCAAAATTGGAGAAATCGATTTTGTTTCGGTTTTCCTTTTTCTAACACCGGATTGAGCCGGATTGGACCGATTCATATATATATATTTAATTTTTTATATTGTACAAATTTTTTTATATGATTTTTTGTATTATATATAATATATAAGGGTGCAAATCAGTCGGTCCGGTCTGGTGATTTTTGGTCCATCATTTTTTCAGACTAGATCGAACTGAACACCCATAGGGATTGGACCGGACCGGTAGCGGTCCCGTCGATCCGTTTGCTTTGGCCTAATTATTATTATTTTTATTTTTTTAAAATCAATTAAAAAATTATTTAAAATACTAAATTATTTAAATGAAGTGATTTATTAATGTGAATTATGTAACTAACTCAATAAAAAAATATTTTACATGGTCAGTGATAATAAATTATATGAAAATTACATTATTAATTTATATAATTATTATATAATTAGCTAATTTATATTATATATTAGTTAATTGATTGAATATTAACAAGTATTAATAAAATATTTAAAATCTTATATTTTTAATGTTGATGGGTTAGATGAAAATTATATAATAAATTGTACAGTTATTATATAAATAATATATATAAAATATATATTTTATTTTTATTTTTCATTCGGTTCAGTCTGGGGTGGAAAAACTCTAGACCAGGAGTGGGCCAAAACTTTTCGATCCTCTTAAACATGGACCGAGACCGACCGGTCTTAGTTGCAGTTCGGTCTGGTTCGAAATGACCGGTCCGATCAGTTTCTCTGTCCGGACTGACCGTTTATCACCCCTAGTAATATATAATTATATATAAAATAATTTTGTATTATATGATAAATTACTAATTAATATAATATTAAATTTTAAAACCCTATATAAATAACTATATATTATCACTATAGTCTATCATATTTATACTAATACTATATCATTATATATTAGAATATACTATAATATATCACTATATTATATATTATAATATATCATTATAGTCTATAATATAATTATAATATATATTGTAATATACTACAATATATTATCACTATATTATTATATACTATAATATATATTATATAATATATCGAAAAAATCAGACCAAATAAGATCATAATCGGTAAAATTGAAAGTATCGATTTAAGAGTATAACTGGTGTTGTATCAATTTTTCAAATTTTAAAACCGGTTAATACTGATTCTGTTATAAAATATATTCAAAATTGGATCGGATCGGATCAATCACACTCTTAAGAAAAAGAGAGAAGAGGAGAAGAAATAAAAAATAAAATGAAATAATCTATTATATGTGGGAGTAAAATTTTGTTTGTTGCACATCTTACGTGGTAAATTTTTATGAGTCCTTCTATATAGTATTCATTATAGTGGTGCACACACTATATGGATGCATGTAGTCTATTTATTTATTTATTTTTTTAATCTTAGGAGCATTGGTAGTGGCTTCTCTATCTTCATCTTTATCTTCAAATTTAAAGAATATGTCTTTAAATTCATCTACATTGACTTATGCATCTCTAAATTTTTGCATAGCTATAAATAGTGCTTCTTCAAATTTAAAGAAGCACTATTCGTTCTTCAAACATTAGTTTACTATTTTTTTCTCTCTCCTACCCATTAAGTTGATAATACAAAGTGGATGTTAATTGTAAAATATATATAAAAAAATAATTTTAGGAAACAAATAAAAAATAAAAAAAAAATATTTTATTATTATTTGGTTCAAAGATGCATAAACCAATGTGGGAGTTTTTTTTCATATGCAAAATTATTCTTCAAAATCATTCTTCAAAAATGATGATTTTGCATATGAAGATGCATAAACCACTACCAATGCTCTATATATGTGTAGTATAGATGATATCACATTATATATGTAAAATGATTATTCCTAAACAGTAATTTTTATCTATATTTATTCAACTTTTATTGACTGATGTTAAAATAGGATTTTCACCCGACGAGTGAAAGTTTTTTCCTATTTACCAATCTTCTTATTATCTACGTAGAGCCATACGCAATGTTTTAAATTTCGTACCGTACCGGTCGGTACGGTCGAAATTTTTCGTTTCGGCCATCCGACCGGTACAGGTATTATATATGTTTTGTACCGATTAAAATACCGGCCGTACCGGCCATTTCAGACTAAATTTCGGCCTGTACCGGCCTATATTTCAATCGATACCGATCGGTACTGGCCGATATTTCGGCCTGTATGTTTTTTTTTTTTTCATTTTTTCAAACTACAAACTTATTTTTTAACCCTTAATTTAAACTAGACTATTTATAATTTTTATATATATGTATTTATATATAATTTATTTATATATAGACTATTATTTTAAAATATAATTTATATATATTTATATATATAATTTATTTATATACTGACTATCCCAAAACGTTATCTCAAAACGTTATTTTAAAACAATATCGATATCAAAATATTTCGTTCTAATGTCTTGATCTCGGTACAATATTCAAAATATTAACGCTACGTAAAGACCCATATCTTTTTCATCTCTTTTTCCAAAGATCCGAGGTGAGTTGGATAGCAACAATCTGATTTCGTACTGAGCATCACATGTCGTGTAATCTCAACCGGGACACGTGTCATGTGGTCGCACATACACTCGCGAGTGACCTTACTCTCTCTCTTAAAAATCAGCTGCAAGTCCTCTCAACTCCCAACTGGTCTCCCTTCTCTTGTGCCAATCCGATTCCAAATCTCTGCCAAAGTCGTAGAGAAAGTTCATATCTCTGAAAGAAACTCCTCCTCGGTCTTCTTGCTCCGAGGTAAAATCTGCAAGTACAACCCCTAGAACCTAATTTCTTAGGAAAAAAAAAAGAAAGTGCCCAAAACCCTGCCAATGTCACACAAAGCCCTAGATTCGCGGCCCTCCATAGAGTCGTGTACTTTTCAGCTCCACACTTGGAGACCTTTCAAGTTCCAACCCAAAACCCTTGACTACTCCGACTCCCACCTCGCCACCACCACCACAAACCCATCTTACTCAAAGCCCTACCACCACTACTCTGCTAATGGGGTCCACACCAAGCGCCCCTGCCGTTCCGACCGCGCGACGTCCTTTTCCGTTGTCGACGCCGCCGCAATCGACATGTCCAAGCTCACCCTGATCGAAGACGACAGGCCGATCTCCACCGGCCACCACAATCGCGTAAGCTTTGGATTGTTCGCCAGGAAACGACGTCGCCGAGGGTCGAGATCGGTTTCGGGTCGGAGCAGCGACAGGAGCATCACCCGCCGGTGCTGCTCTGTGGGTGCATCTGCAGCATATGGGACGTGCTCGGATCTTCCGGTGACGGACTCGAGTGGAGAGCTGTTTGGGAATGGGGATGCGAATTGGGCATCCGATGTGAGCGAAGCGAGGAATTCGAGGAGGGATAAGGATGGAGGAGGAAGTGGGGAAAAGGAGACTACGGGTCATGGGTTTGGGCCCGTTGGTGGTTTTGATGCTCAGGGAAACGAGTCTGGGTATGGTAGCGAACCCGGATATCGCGGGGACGCTGAATTTGGGTATGGGGACGAGCTCGATGAGGAGGAGGATGATGCCAAATTGCTGTTCTGGGGTGAGCGATTTGGAGGTACTTTATTTATTTATTTTTTGTAGTCTTTATTTTTCTTCATATTTTCATTATTAGATATACATGGTAAATATGTTGGTTCCTGCCTAGAAAATAAAACATGTTAGTTTCCTTATAAAATGTTTCTGAATATGCGAATTAAGTACCATCGATCCGAAGGCCTTACCTTCTGAACCAACTATGCGGTAGCGGCCCTAGTGGGTTTAGGAAATTAAAAAATCAGTCCTTTTGAGCTATCTTTCTCAACAGCTTTCTCTAGTTGGGGAATGTGTCACCAATTAGGTTATTGGAAGTTAGTTTAGCCATGGGAGAAATGTTGGTCTTATGGCTTGCTGAAATTCAGGCATACTGAATGCATGTTCAGTTGGCTATGGTATCTTCATGTATAAAAGTGGATGGCGGATTTGGTAAAACTTATTTAAGGGTGTATTCTGGAAGAATCTTACTCACGAATCATTTCTGGCTCTATTGCTGCGTATCGTGTTTGAGGAATGAGAAACAATGTTATGAAAGCCTGTGAATGAAAGAAGAATGCAGAAAGCCTGTCAAGAATGATCGTGTAACTCGAACATAATTCATGTTATGAAAACCATGCAAGTCAACCACTGCAAATTCTCTCTATCATTTGGGGATTTCATCGACGGTGGTTGTCTTTGTGTCTCAGGAAGTTGCTGTGTTTGGTAGAATTTTTTCTTCTGTTTATCTTAATTGAAGCTTTCAAATGTTTGGAACATTGTTAATTCACATCTTAGATTTCATATGCTCCTCTCATCCATAAAAGGTTGACATGGAAGTTTGGGGACAATGTTTGAATTGGGTTTCCAGAGGCTTATCTACGTGCATTTTGTTGGAAATGAATAAAGAAAGCATCGTGTAGCAATAATGGTACTGTTAGCATTGTTGTGATATGTTTGTATATAGTTTGTGGTAATCTGAATCAGAGTTGACATGTATCTCCCATTTATTCTTTAATAAACAAGTATAGCTTTCTGATCATGGTATTGTTGCCTGAAGATGACTTTTTTGGAGATTTAATGAAAGGGCATGTGGTGAGAAATAAGAGCACTTGATCACTTCAAGGAAAGTAAGTTAAACGGAGAAAAGAGGGCATATGTGGAACTTCTAGACTTGGTAAAAGGTTTCAGACACCTTCCACCTGTGTCTAGCTCCAGTATTTTGCCTGCTCCTTATAGACTTTGGATGTTGATCTCATACATCAGTATTCTTGTCCTTGTCATGTCGTAAATTGTTTGCAATTAAACTATTGAACAAATTTAATCAGCGGATTAAAAAAAACAAATCACTGAATGAGTTAAGTGGGAAAAGGTTTTCCACTATAATCTTGTGAAAATGGGGAACCAGGAACTGAAAATTTTAGAAAAGGGAAACAGAACTGAGAGATGTATTGGGGGATTTTCACTTGTATGGTAGCTTTTCATTATGCTTGCTCCATTATTCTTTAAAGCTGGGCTTCAATGAGCTGAAATTTTGTTGTTCAAAGCATTCGGTTTGTTTCATTCAAGCTCGTGACAGTGATATGCCCGTTTTGTTGCAGCAGAGGCACATTCTAAAATGGAGATGGTTGGCGAGAATACATTCTCGGATCAAAAAACCCATTACAGATGCCGGCGTAAGAAACATGATTGCAGAATGGTGGATTCACCTCGGTAACGGAGGAGCTCCTTTGTTTAGAGCCAATTCTTCTGGCTTCCCATCGGGCCATCAGCAGGGTTTGTTGGCTCCTAGATTGGAGCCAGTGCTGCACAAATTAGCAAGTGATTATAACTTCTTCATGGCGCTGTTGGATACAGCTTTACCCATATGTTCATATCACCCGAACTCTGTCAGCATATATCAGCAATTGTATCATGCTCAAGGCTTTAATGGATGTTCATTGTTAAAATACGAGCAAAAAACTCTGGCTTTATTTATTGTATACTTTGGTTTGTGATTGAGCCACACCCGTTTGAAGCTGGTTAATACTACACACGTGCTTTGCTGCCTTTATTTATTATATAATGCCGCGGTGCTGTTTTTCTTCATTTTTGTTTTTGAATTTGATAGACAGTTTCAATTTTAATTATAATATATTTTTAAAAGAGATGATAAATACCGATGTATCAAATTGTACGTTTGGATATTTTAGTTTATTTGTAAATAGTAATGAAAAAGTAATAATAAAATATTAAATAATAGTGAATAATATTCAGCAATCTTACGCCACAAAGTATTAAGGAAAAAAAAAAAAACTATAAACAAAAGTAGGTTTATTGTGTAGGGTTGATTATTAGAATTTTTCATTAATAGAAATGACATGGTTTATTACAGACAATGTTTTTTTGGCCTATGAAATGGTTCATTATCCGAGGCAAAAGAGAACTAAAAAGTCAGGTTTTGTCTTTGAAATTTGATATGAGTAAGGCCAATGACAGAATTGAGTGGAGTTTCTTAAAAAAAGTGATGAAGAAGATGGGCTTTGATGAGAAATGGGTGAAATTGGTGATGCTGTGTGTGACCTTGGTTTCTTTTTCTATCTTTGTGAATGGGGAACCTAAAGGTCCCAGTTATCCAACTTGAGGTCTGAGACATGGGGATCTCATATCCCCTTTTATCTTTTTCTGTTGTGCACTGAAGGATTGATATCCTTACCACAACAAGCTGAGTTGAATAAGCAAATTGAGGGCTAAAAATATGCAAGAGGGCACCAAGGATAAAACACATTTTATTTGCATATGACAGTGTTCTTTTTTGTAGGACAAATAAGTTGAACAACTTAAACATTCAACATCTTTTGAAGATCTATGAGTAGGCCTAAGGACAAAAGGTGAACAAAGAAAAAACCTCTATGGTTTTCAGCGAAAAAGTCCCTCACAGTCAACAAGAAGAGATCATGGACTTTTGGGGTGTGCAAAATTACTAACAATATGAGAAATACTTAGGACTTCCTCCCATGCTTGGTAGAGGAATGAAGAAGGCTTTCTCTGAATTGAAGCACAAGGTATGGACAAAGCTCCAGGGATGGAAGGAGAAACTGTTATCTTAAGGGGTAAAGAAGTTCTGATTAAAGCAGTGGCTTTATCCATTCCAACATACACAATGAGCTGCTTCAAACTCCCTACCACTCAATGTGTTGAATTGAAAAATATGATGGCAAAATTCTGGTGAGACCAAAAGAATAAAGAGAATAAGATCAGATGGGTGCATTGGAAGATGTGTGAGTCAAAAAGAAGTGGAGGCATGGGGTTTAAGGACTTACAGACTTTCAATTTGACACTATTAGCTAAGCTGGGTTGGAGGATCTTAACAGAAGAGTCTACATTGATGCACAAAGTCTTCAAAGCTAAATATTTTCCAAATACTAGCTTTAAGGAGTCAAGATTAGGTGCAGCTCCCTCTTATGTGTGGAGAGGTATATGGGAGGCAAAAAGAAGTTTGTTGCTGCAAGGCTGTAGATGGAGAGTGGGAGATGTGAGATCTATTAACATTTGGACTGATTTCTAGTTGCCAGATCACAAGCTCAGTCTAATTTCTGCTAATGTTCCAGTACATCAAGCAAATGTAACTATGGAAAGTTTCATTGATACTAACACTAAGTGGTGGAATGTGGAAAAGATTAGAAGAGTTATACCTCCTCGAGAAGCAGCAGAAGTCCTGAAGATTATACTAAGTTTTGAAAGCAGACCAGATTGTCTCATTTGGGAGCATGAAAAAATTGGAGTTTATAGTGTTAAAAGTGCATACAGTTTTTTTCATACAGTCAGACAATCAATATATGAAGGTGAGTGTTCAGATGTTGAGAATCAAAGAAAGTTGTGGTAGAAGATATGGAAGATGAAGGTCCCCAACAGAGTTAAAGTCTTTGCATGGAGAGCCTACAGAAATGAGACTCCTACTCTAAAGAATTTAAAACATTGAAAAATAATTATGGAGGCCTCTTGTAAGTGGTGTGATGAAGAAGATGAAGATGTGAATCATGCTCTACTCTACTGTCCATCCATAAGGGATTGTTGGTCTAAATCAGTTTAGTAATTTAATAGGGCTGGCAGAGAGAGCTGATTTAGTACAACTTGCGTAGAAGGTGATTCTTAGAGGAAACAATGGAGAGTTGGGAAAAAAAATTCCGATAGCATGGGTTATGTGTTATCGAAGGAACCAGAATGTGTATGAAGATAAGATACTGAATTCTATACAGGTGGCTAAAAATGCTCTGTCACTTTAACAAGCACATAAGGAAGTTCAAGAGCAGCAAAAGCAAGGAAAGTTACCTCCTCTTCTTGGGGTGTTAAAACTAAATGTAGATGGGGTAGTCTTTCATTATCAGAATTGAGCAGGAGTGGGGATGGTACTAAGAGATGAAAGGGGAGGAATTATTTTCTCTGCCAATAAGAAAGAACATGAGATTAATGACCCTTTGGAGATTTAAATACTTGCTATTTTGAGAGAATTACAATTGAGTATACCCCTATGCATTCTTGAACTCATATTGAAAGTGACTATTTAATTATGGTGATTGAGGTGCTGAAAAAGGGGGAATCAAGGTCTTTACTAGGCAATTTGGTTTATGAGATAAAGAAGCTTATGAAACTGATACCAAGATGTACCATACAACACATTGGACATTCGGTGAAGCAGCTCATAGAATGGCAAAACATGCATGGAATGTTGATGACTTGATAATTTGGTGGGATTCATATCCTGATTGTATTGCACAGATTATTTGGTTTGATTCTATGATGTAAGTTTGGATTGTTTTTAATAAAACATTCTTCTATTATAAAAAAAATAAAAATAAATGAGATGATGCTGAATATACTATCAAATTGACTAAGCCAAATGTATTGAATAAGAGTTATTTTTTTCTCAAATCAGTACGTAGAATATTCTATTTATATAATTTAAATAATAATAGTTTATTTAATTTGTAATATTTAAATTTTAAAATTAATATTTTACATTAAATTATGTCTACTAAGTACGTTTCATTGAGAATATAATTTTTTAAACGGTTGTTCAAAATTAAATTCTGTTTTAGCCAAGGAAACGACGTCGTTCTATCGGGAAATAAATTCAAACGACATCGTCTCTTGTACACTGCTCATTTCTTATTGAATTTCCCAGAGTACCAAGGGTGGCCCCAAAAGAGAGCGAGCGCGAGAGGGATGGCGAGAGCAGAAGCACTGAGCGCGTACAGAGCGCTGCTGAGAGCGACTCGCAAAACGTTCGCCGGCGACTCTCTGATGCTTACCGAGTCGGCGGCAGAGCTCCGCAAAAAGTTCGAGCATAACCGGCACGTGATTTCCGAGGTCGAGATCCGGAGACTCCTCGACGAGGCACGTGAGGCCTCACATTTCATATCCACCATGATCGTCCAGGCCCAGCTCAACTCTCGTGGCGGTTACCGTAATTTTCTCTATCCAATATTTTTATCATTATTTAAATTCTTCTTAAATTGGAAAGTTTTACGGCCCTGATTTCGCTGTTTTTTCCTCTTTCGTGTATGCATTCCTTGTGTTTGTAAAATTCTTTGTATGCGCGTGACTAGTTTTTGCCTTGCGTGCTTTCATTTAGCCTGAAATTTTAATTACCTAACCACAGATTTTAAGTTAGAATCAACCAGAATTACTAAAGAAACCAAACTGCACATTTGCCACAAAATTTATCCGAGTTTTCACTGCTGATATTGAAAATCATTAAAACGTACGACAAAAACGTTTCTCTTGATATCAAAACCTAATGCTGTATTCAGAAGGATCTATTGTACCTAAGTATCAGGCTGGATTTATACGATAAGTCTGAATGTTCTTGTACTTCTTGTGGATATGGCTTTGGTTTAAAGCATGTGTTGAAGACAAATTGTTAAACACCGGATCCACTGGGGAAGTTGAGAAACTAGAACAGTCCAGGAAAATTAATTTTTTTCCTTACTAAACAAGCATTTCATTAATAAAAGAGAGCAAGATACATAAGTGAATGACAATACCCAACAAACACCTTACAACTAGAAAGCACATCGAAATATAATTATAAAAAAGGGTTTTGGGACCAATAAATTGGTCCCCACCCATCCCCACGATTCTTGGAAGTCCAAGGGGAGAACTACCTTGAATGAAAGTTATTCTACGGTCCAACTTGTGGGGCTGTGGTTCCACGGTTGGAGACCATGGCAAGTTGTGCATTTTGTTTTCTTGGACTGGTTGATGGAGAAACCTGCCTGCTTCATCTTTCTCTGTCTTTGGTTAGGGAAAACTGTAACATAAACTTAAGGTGTTCCAAGTTGGCGATGGCAGATACACTCATTTGCAATTGTGTCGGTGTGAGATCCATGTGGTGGGGGTGGTGGCATGGGGTGGGTTAGATCTGAGAGATCTGGATCCATCGATGCTGCACGTGTCGCCTTTTAGAGTCGTGTAGGCACGCAAAGACCAAGTGCAAGGCTCATGTGCCACTTGTGAAATGGGTCTGCAGGGTTAAACAACCCTGATCATTTTGTGGCAATACGTCTTGGAACAGAGAGATTGGTGGTTGGTGAGTTGCATGGGGTGGTTGTGTGAATGTTGGCACTAGAAGGCTACGAGATCAGGCTAGAGAGGAGAAGAAACAAAAAAGGAATCTGAAAACAACTTATAAACATGGGGAAGGGGGAAGAGGAAAGGAGCTCCAGTGAGAATAAATGGAAAAAATGGATTTGGTTGTTTTCTGCGAGAGAGACCAATGAGGAGAGAGAAGAAGGACGAGCCTTAAAACAATTAATTTTCAGCTACTTGGGGGAAACATACTTATTCAAATTTTCATTTCTTTGGTGAGGAAACTGGCTCAAAAAATCTCCTACATCACGGTAATTCATTTGGATGGCCCTAAAAATAGGAACTGATACAATGTTACATGGAATCATGTGTTGGGTTTTGGTTCTGCGCTGCTCTAATTTCATCATCGCTCCTCCATGTGTAGGGAAGGTTTTTGTTGATAAAAAGAAAAATCTTGAAATGTGGTTTAGACTTTTGCACTTTTATATGTTAAAATGTGGAATTGGCTTTTCTAAATGTCACTAGGGGTGGATTTATCATCTATAAACTTGGATCTTGATATTTGATTGTGTATTGTTCCATTTGTATCCTTTCGATTAGGTATTGTGACGGCTTGAATTCTATCTGTTAAGTGCATGTACCATGTTATTTTGTAAAAGGAATTTGACCTTTTTTTACATGCCAACATTGATTGCTTCAGAAATGAAGCCGAGTAAAGAGCATGCAGGAGCGACACTTGAGATGCCTTCAGAAGAGATTCTTAAGACTGTCTAAGAGGAGGAGGTTTAATGGAGTTCAATACCATGTTCTGTTGTATGTCTCAGATGTGAGCCTTTTATTGATGACTATGTATCTTACTTCCTCGGTAGTGCTCCTCCACGGTGTTCTTTGAGGGACTCAGTCATAGGTCCTGTTTTGCTATTGTTTAAGCAATAATTCTCAATGAGCTTCTGGTGGTGGTTGCAGAGGAACTTTTGTAGTTGTAAACCATCGTCTTAAAACCTCTGGCCTCAAGGGTCATGTTTTATAGTTCACATGATATTAAATTCCTGGATGGTGATTTCACTTTTCTGCAAAAGTTAGCATTAGTACAATTACATTCTCGCAGTTCACGAGTTTAATATTATAAGAAAAGTTGCCGAATATCTTTTCTGGTTTATGGTTTGATTATGCTGCGGGACAAGGACCAAGCCGAGGGTAGAGGAAGAAATCCTTTTGTTGAATCCAAATTAATGTTTATTTTTCTTTCTTTCTACTAAAACATAACATCAACATGTTTAAGATAGTGGGCAACAGCACAAAGGAGACACCCTCTCTCCGGTGAGTGGTACCTCTTTAAAGTGTTTCCCAATCGATATATATACAGAAATTCCCTTCAAATGCCAACAAGAACTTCCACTCAGTTGCCAACTTGGCCAGTAGCTAGTCTACATCTTCCTCGTCATCTTCCTCATCTTGGACAATATCTTCCTGATCTTCATCCTTGTCTTCCTAGTCTTCATGATCTTCCCCATTGTCTTGCTTTTTCGTGACATCACCACTTCCTGAGAATAAGAGGGGAAGAATAAATGCAAGTTTTTGAGAAAAGATCTAATAGACTAGAAATTTTCAGCCAAGGGCAGCGTTCGAAGGTGGAGGCTTGTCCTCCAGCGTCTTTTGTTGGCAGTGGCGTCATGGCATCAATAATAGTTGAACAACTGTGGTGGCTAAAAGCATAGGTGTGGAAAAATCTACTTGCCTGCTTTGTTTTGGATTTGGTATGGTGAGGCTTGCATGGTGGTTCCTATGGCAGCGTGACTCTCAGCCTTCTGGTGGCATTGTTGTGTAGTGGGTGAAAGTTGCGACGTGGTGGCTGAAGCCGGCAGTGGTGCTTGGTGCGTTGGGATGGGTGGTTTGGGGATGGTGAGCTCTTCATGGTGGTGCTGATTGAGTTTACATGAGTGAGGGCTTGCGAAGGTGATCACGGTAACGGCTCTGGCAGTGAAGGCTTACCACAACGGTTCCGACGTAAGCTGGTGTTGTCTTCGTCTATGCTGAACGTCCATTGGGTAGAGTTTGATGGTGGATTGTGGTTTCCATTTGGTGTTGCGTGTTAGACGTGCGGCTTGCCGAGATGCTTGCTGGACTTCACTATGCAAATGCTTGGTTCTTCTTGTAGCCTTCTATTTGTGTAGCAGGGGGAGGCTGTGTGGGAGGGGTATATGCTGAGCGAAAACCCGAACTTGGGGAAGAACGGTTTATTCTAACATGTGTGTATAAAGTGGCTGTTGAAGAACCCTAGTGGGAAGGAAAACGTGCATGGCATGGAGACATGCATGCCATGGGGTCTGATCCTTGATTCTCATGGCTTGGGTTTTTGGGTCATTTCAAATTATTTGGGGCCACACTTGGGTAGTGTATGGAATTAACAAATGGGCTGGGCTGGGCTGGACCGGTTAGAACAGTTCAAAAATCTCTTTGGCTTAATCGTATTTTCATGGGTCAAGTATTTAACCAACACTTATGGGCCTTGTCCCAACATCTAAAATAACTCAACTTGTCCCATAAATTTCTCTACTCATAAAAAAAGTCCACCTAATCAAAAAATATTTAATAACTTTAACTTAATTAGCAAGCCCAATAAAAATTTGATATCCGTTAAGATAAAATTTGGATCTATAGTCTATTCCAAAAATTACTCGTTAATTTCAAATGGAATTTTCATACGTATAAATCCAAAAATGTTAGAATGTAGGCTTGGTGCTGGGCCCAATGTTACAATATGGGAGCATCAACTTTCTCAAATCCATTTGAAGTTGTCTGAGAGGACCAGGCAACTTCCCTCTTGAAGACACAAAGCTCATTGGAATCATACTGCCAGTGATATGATCCACAGTACGTTGCTTCTTCTTCACAATCGGCTTCACAAACTCCTTTTTCTTCTGCTTAATTAAAATGAAAATTAAAAAAAATGCAACCAGGAAACAAATACAAACTCGTTTTGTTTCCCAGCAAATGGAAGAAACAAATTAAAAACAATAAATATCGAAATCCGAACATAATACTAAAAAACTTTTATACCTCCCAAGTTCTTTATTGACAAGTCATTGGCATTTGTTATATTTATTGTAGATTGTGATATTAAATATGTGAATTTATTGAATGTGAGTTATTATTTATTTTAGTTAACCATTATTTCCAAGAGATGCATTGGTTCAATGGTAAATGTGTTATTTCAAATGAGAGGTAATGGGTTCAAACCACCATAGCTACAATTTGATTGTTTAATTTTAATAAGGCATGGAAATAGCCCAAGGGGCGCGTGGGCTAGGCCCGAAGAGGCACAATGCTTGGGCTGAAGAGGGACCACGCATGGGTTGAAAAGACACTATGTTTGGGTCAAACAAACACAATGCTTGGCATGAAAGAGGCACAACGCATGGGCCAAACCGGCCTGTTTAAAGACCCACTTGGATGGTGAATAATGAGTTTCGAACTGATGACCTCCATGGGAGAAGGGAGGTGTCCAACCACTTGACTAATCATACATACCCTTTGATCTTTAAGTGAAATATCATGACCTTCAAACCAGTAACTATCAGTTGAAAAGTCACAAGTTAATAATTGTGATATTTCATATGGTGTCACTTCATTCCCTATAAATAGGGGATGAGACCCATGAATTTCATTCATATTCCATTCTCCCATATCTTCAGTCACTTACGCAATTTTGTAGAGAAATTTTGAAGGAAAAACTTCATAATTGCTATCTGCAGTTGGTGACTTTGTTGTATCTTGGAGGTGAATTGCTTGTAATCCGGTAGCAAACTCTTTCGAGTAGGGGCAAATATCACTTTAAAGATAGTGTTTTACACGCCTCAAAGTCGCATTTATCTTTTAGATTACTGTATTCGCACAATTTTTTTCAACAATTTTAAGGTGATAATCGCACTGGGATCAAAATATGATATAACGACTTTTAAGATGATGAATCAAGACATTGTACTTCAGAATTGCTATCTGCAGTTGGTGACTATGTTGTATCCTGGAGGTGAATTGCTTGTAATTCGGTAGCAAACTCTTTCGAGTGGGGGCAATTATCACCTTAAAGATAGTGTTCTACACGCCTCAAAGTTGCATTTATCTTTTAGATTACTGTATCCGCACAATTTTCTTCAACAATTTTAAGGTGATAATCGCAATGGGATCTGAATCTGATATAACGACTTTCAAGATAATGAATCAAGACTTTGTCAAACTAGATAGGTTTGATGGAACGAATTTTACTCGTTGAAAAGACAAGTTGTTGTTCATTCTTGCTACATTGAAGATTGCATATGTTTTGGATTCGAGCTTGTTAGTACTTCTAGAACCGAAATCTGATGATAATGATCAAATCAAGGCGAAATGCAAGAAGCGCGAAGAAGATGAAGGGGTATGTAGAGGACACATTCTAAATACACTTTCTAATCGTCTCTACGACTTGTTTATATCAATCAAGTCACCAAAAGAGATTTGTGATGCATTGGAATTAAAATATAGAACCGAAAAGCAAGGTACGGATAAATTCCTTATTATGAAATATTTTGAATTTACAATGAATGATAATACTTCTTTGATGGATCAAGTCCATGAATTGCAAGTTTTGGTGAATAAACTTTGAGATCTTAATGTTGAAATTTCTGAACCTTTGCAAGTTGGGGCTATTATTGCCAAACTTCCTTCAAGTTGGAATAATTATAGAAAGAAACTTATGCATACAACAGAAAATTTCACTATAGAGCAAATTTGAAAACATTTACGAATTGAAGAGAAAACTCGAATTCGTGAGAAGAAATTATTTTCTCAAAATGGCTCTAAAGTGAATTTTGTTGATGAGAAAAATAAGTTTCAAGGTAATTTTGGAGGAAACAAGAGAGAATTTAATGACTTTGCCAATAATGGTGACAAGTCCAAGAAAATAAAAACTTGTTATAATTATGGAAAGAATGGACACTTTAAGCGTGAATGCAGGTACGAGAAGAAATACAAGAAGAAAATGACAATCCCAATAGTGCAAATTTGATCGAAAATGAGACTTCGAAAATTGTGGCTATGGTCTCTGAAATGCACATTAGTATGATTACAGAGTTAAATAGAGTTATAACAATTGAGTCTTTTGATTGGTGGTGTGATTTAGGTGCTACCGTTCATGTTTACAATAAGATATCTCAATTCAAAAATTATGAAGATGCTGCAGATGGCCATGTAGTACTAATAGGAAATCACAACTCTGCAAAAGTTGTGGGAAAATGGAACTATGGAAATTCAGTTCACTTCTGGAAAGAAACTTATTCTTGTAAATGTTCTTAATGTCCAGAAATAAAGAAAAATCTTGTATTGGCAAATTTGCTTTGTAAGAAGGGTGTCAAGACCATAATCGAGTCTGATAATGTAATTCTTTCCAAGGGGGGAGTGTTTGTTGGAAAATGGTACTCTTGTGATGGAATGTATAAACTAAGTATTAATAAAATAAGTTCTGATTCCACTTATATTGTTGAGTCTTCTACTTTGTGGCATAATTGCTTACACATTTGAATTTTAAACCTTTAAAGTTTATGTCTAAACATAGTTTAATTCCATATAATCATGGACACGATGTTAAATGTGAAATTTGCATTCAAGCAAAAATGACAAAAAAACATTTTCCTAAAACAGACAGAAATACACAATTATTAAAACTTGTGCATTATGATATTTGTGTATTAAATGATATTTTAACTAGAGGAGACAATAGATATTTTATTACTTTTATTGATGATTTCTCAAGATATACATATTTATATTTAATGAAAAGTAAGGATGAAGCCTTCAATATGTTTCTACTGAATTTTCTTTGTACTGCGAGGAGAATGACATAATACATCAAACTAGTGCACCCTATACCCCACAACAAAACGGCTTAGCAGAAAGAAAAAATAGGACATTAGTTGATATGGTAAATGCTATGATTTTGAATGCAAAATTGTTTTTTAATTTGTGGGGAGAAGCATTGCTCACGACATGTTATTTGCATAATAGAATACCTTCAAGGAAATTCAAAATTTTACCATATGAATTGTGAAAATATAGGAAACCAAATCTGGAATACTTAAGGGTATGGGGCTGTTTAGCCTTTTATAGAGTTTCGGACCCAAAAAGAACAAAATTAGGTCCAAGGGCAATCAAGAGTATTTTTGTAGGATATGCTAAGAATTCAAAAGCATATAGACTTTTGAATTTAGATTCTAACGTTATAGTAGAATCAAAGGATGTGGAATTTATTGAAGATAAATTCTATAATGACTCTAAAGCAGTATCAGATCCTACTCAAACACTAGCATCTAACTTGAGTCGAAAAATGAATTGTATAATTCTTGGCACATTGACTGAACCGATGAGAAGTCAAAGAGTTAGAAAAGAGAAAAACTTGGATCCAGATTTTGTGTTATCTCATGCTATTGTTTTCATTTTGGAAGGAAATAGAGATGATGTTGTAAATAAGATACCCATTCTATTAAATATAGAAGAAGATCCAAAAAACATTTAAAGAAACTATGACTTATAGAGATGTTTCATTTTGGAAAGATGCGATAAATGATGAAATAGACTCAATATTGTCAAACAATACTTGGGTTTTAGTAGACTTGCCTCCTAGATTAAAACCTATTGGTTGTAAATGGGTATTTAGGAGAAAATACAATACATATGGGTCTCTTCAAACTTTTAAGGCCAGATTGGTAGCCAAATGTTTTAAACAAAAAGAGGGCATAGACTATTTTGATACGTATGCCCCAGTGGCTAGATTTATATCCATTAGAGTGCTTATGATACTGGCTTCAATTTATAACTTATATGTACACAAAATGGATGTTAAAATTGCTTTCCTAAATAGTGAATTGAATGAAGAGGTGTACATGGAACAACCTGAGAAATTTGTTATGCATAGGCAATAAAAGAAAGTTTGTAAATTAATTAAGTCATTGTATGGATTAAAATAAGTACCAAAATAATGTCATGAAAAATTTGATTCATTAATTTTATCTCATGGATTTAGGCATAATAATGCTGATAAGTGTATTTATTCTAAATTCACGGATTGTTATGGTATTATAATATGTCTTTATATGGATGACTTGCTTATATTTGGAACAAATATGGAAGGAATATTTGAAACTAAGAAGTATTTATCTTCAAAGTTCAAAATGAAGCATCTTAATGAAGTTGACACTATTTTGGGTGTCAAAGTAAAGAAAAATAGTGGGGGTTATGTTTTATGTCAATCTCATTATGTTGAGAAAATGCTTCTTAAATTTCAACACTTAGAAATTAAAGAAGTAAATACCCCATATGACTTTTTATTTAAATTAACTGAGAATATTCGTAGAGCGGTTGCTCAGTTTGAATATGCTAGTGCAATTGGCAGTTTAATGTATACAATGCATTGCACTAGGCCAGATATTTTCTTTGCAGTATGTAAACTTTCTAGATATATGGGTAATCCTAATATGGAGCATTGAAAAGTAATTGGTAGAGTCATTGGGTACCTTAAAAGAACTAGTTCGTTATGATTGTATTATACCAATTTTCTTGTTGAACTAGAAGGATATTGTGATGCTAGTTGGATTACTAGTACAAGTGATAATAAGGCTACGTCTGGTTGGGTTTTCACCCTTGGTAGTGAAGCTGTTTCATGGGTTTCTAAGAAACATACATGTATTTCACATTCTACAATGGAATATGAATTTGTAGCCTTGACGACAGTAGGCAAAGAGGCATAATGGCTGAGAAATTTGTTATTTGACATAAAGTTGTGGTCACAACCGATGTCAATCATTTCTTTGTACTGTGATAGTGAAGCTACTATATCTAGGGCTTATAGTAAGGTCTATAATGAAAAATCTAGACATATTAGCTTGAGACATGAATATATCAAACAATTAATAAGTAATGATATTATCACTATTGTATATGTGCGGTCAAGTAAAAACTTGGCGGTTCTTTTCACAAAGGGACTCTCGAGAGATATGGTGAATAGTACATCTAGTGGAATGAGTTTGAAGCCTTTCTTTTAAAAGTCACCTGTAATAGGAACCTAACCTTACACTATTAGTAAATAGTCTAAGGTTTAATGGGTAATAACAAGTTACAGTTATGTAACTGAGATAGCATTGAAATTTAATTTAATATGAGAAACCCTTCCAGGATGGTCAGTACTGACTGTTACGCTAAATGTAAGATGAATATTATACTCTTAATGAAGTTCAATAATTGTATAAGTGTCTGAAGTAACAGAGACATAGAAATGAACTTTACCTATGTGAACATAAGAGGTGGGGATAACTTCTAGCAAAAGTTTAAGGTTTACTTTTGTAAATGTTCATGAATGCCAGGAATGAGCATGTGGATTAGTGCAAATAATTGGTGAGTTATCTCGCTAAAATTGGATAGAATTGTGTGTGTGGTATTTCCGTTCTTAGCATATAGAGTCTTGGTTTAACCCTAGGCCACCATTGACTTTGTTAAGAATTTGAGATACTTGCACTAATTGAAGGTTTAAGTCGAGAGATACCTTCTTGTATGCACGAGGATATCAGTATTTGACTGAAAATTTAATATTGGCAATCTAAGTGGAGGATTGTTATATTTATTGTAAATTGTGATATTAAATATGTCAATTTATTGAATGTGAGTTATTATTTATTTTAGTGAACCATTATCTCTAAGAGATGCATTGGTTTAATGGTAAGGGTGTGTTGTTTCAAATGAGAGGGTATGGGTACAAACCTCCATAGCTACACTTTGTTTTTAAGTGAAACATCATTACCTTTAAACCAGTAACTGCCACTTGAAAAGTCACAAGTTAATAGTTGTGATCTTTCACATGGTATCACTTCATTCTTTGTAAATAGGGGATGAGACCCAAAAATTTCATTCATATTCCATTCTCTCATATCTTCAGTCACTTACGCAATTTTGTAGAGAAACTTTGAAGGAAAAACTTCAGAATTGCTATCTATAATTGGTGACTTTGTTGTATCCTGGGGGTGAATTGTTTGTAGCCCGATAGTAAACTCTTTCAAGTGAGGGCAATTATTACCTTAAAGATAGTGTTCTACACGACTCAAAGTCACATTTATCTTTTAGATTACTGTATCCGCACAATTTTCTTCAACAACATTTTAGTATGCTAACTTAAGAATCCTCGCCCACTGTGGTGCTCGAACCCATGACCAATTCTATCTCCCAATTAAAATCAAAATATATCCTAATGACCCACAATTCATTTTACTGGAATGGAATATTTCGATGTATCATCTTAGGATAGTTGTTATATACATAATATATATAAAAAATTCTATATAGAAAAACTATATTCTAAAATTATAAGAAAAACTATATAAAAGATTATATATAGAAAAACAATTGTTCATTAAGATGATAAGCTTGATGGTTGTGCTGTCTATTAAACCTAAAAGGAAAATCCTTCTTTAGACTGAATAAACGAATATGATGATTTTAATGACTAATTCGACTATTGGGTATGTTATAGTTATTCATATCATAAAAATAATATAAATTCAAGTCTTGTTCAACTAATTAATAGTTGGGAGTTCTTATCTGTAGTAATTTTAAAAAGTTTAGATTTCTAATGTTCGAAGTCACTATTTTTCCTACTCTTGTTTGTAGACTATGTTCTTTTTATTTTTTTGGATGATGATGATCTGTGTGAGAGATTTTCCATACAACTAGGCTCCATATATATTTTGGGATGGTGTTTTTTTTTTTTTTTTCAATAATAAGTAGGTGATTCTACAATGGTGTTTTAGTGAATTTTATTTCTGGAAGCATTGTAAATTTGTAACTAAGACTTCAATACAACATTCCGCTTCTTAGTCGAGTAGGTCGCCTGGTACATCAGTTCAATACATTGTAACTAAGACTTCAATACAACAATTCGCCTCATACATTTGTACAAATCCAAAAGAACTAAAGTATGAAATTATGAACCAACAATTTATGAAGCTAGAGAGAGAGAGAGAGAAGAATCGGTGGAATGGAGGATCGAACAACGACCTACAGTGGAGCAAAAAGAGCTGTGATGGAGGGGACCGAGTCAATGTTAGAAACCCTAGAAGAGAAAGAGACACAAAGTGAAGTGAAGAATATGATAATTAGAATATGATATATAATTAGAATATGATTACTAATTAATATATATATAATTAGAATATATATAATTAGAATATGATTACTAATTAATATATAATATTATGAATAGTAAAATATGATAAAATAAAATAAATTCTTAATTAAAAAAATTAAAATATTTTTAAAATTATTAATTACTCATTACTATGTAATGAATAAATAGATAATCCAATGTGGAGACTTGATGTGAATAGCCAAAGTCAAATTCATCTGTCAAGATCTGGTTTAGATAGTGAGTTGAGATGAGATGAGATGAAATGAATTGAGATAATTTGTGAATAGTAGTGAGATGTTTTGTAAATAGTAGTAAAATAGTTTGAGTGAAAATATTTTATGAGATTTTAGAAAATGAGAGAGAAAATATTGAATAAAAATATTATAAAATTAAAATATTATTAAAAGATAAAATTTTAATATTTTTTTTTTAGATTTGAAAATTTTGAATTATTTTTTGCATTTTGTTTGGAAGTTAAGAAAATTTTTAATAATTATGTAATGATTAGATGAAAAAGTTGAAGACTTGAAATTGAAAAATGTTTGTGTTTGTAGTGTTTGAATGTTGAGATGAGATGGGATGAGTTGGGAACATTTCTATATCCAAACCTTGTAATTTTGGTATTTCTGTATTTTGTTACGTGAATAGTGAGAGAAATTCTGTTAGGAGGGTCTGCGTATAAGAGGGAAAAATGATAGAAAGAAGAAAGAACTTTTATCTTTGAATAACTAAAATTTTGGAATGTAGGTTGGATTGTCTCAAACTATCTTCTATCTTTCATTTTAATGAAATTTGAATTACAGATTTATACCTAATTTCTCATTGTTCATCTTCCTTCCTATTGATCTATGTGGATTCTTAATAGTCAACGAGCTGCTGGTTGCGGTGGAAGGCTGGAGACTGGAAGACGTCTGGCATTGGGTAGGAGAAGAGAAAATATGGATTAGAAAATTGGGAGAAGTGTTTTGCGGTTTTGCCTTTGTCGCAACCTCGGAGTACGAAAAAAGAAACCTGAAATTACAATTTTCCAACCATTTAAAAAAACTTAGAGAATATTTAATTAAATCGTACTGCATAATGTTTCAGCACCGGAACTTTTGGCTAGACCAGAACAGAACAAAAATCAAAACTTTGATTTTAGTTGTAGCGTCAATTTGGGGCGGGTCTGACCCACACCATGGCAGCCTTAACCCGAATCAGTAGGAAACCCAGTTTTAGACCCAAATCCTAAGCTTAAGTTTGGTTCACCTCACATAGACCAAACCAAGTTAAGCGAAATTGAAAACCCAAATCATGATTGTTACTCAAATTTACATTTTATTCCTTACGTATTGGGGTTTTAAGAAGGAAAATCCTGTTCGAAATAGTAATGGACACTCATGTGTATCATATGTGTAAATCTATGTGTGACATACATACACTTGTTAAAATGGGAGAGAGAGAAAAAAAAAACCAACAAATAGTAGTTACAAGAAATTATAAAAAGCTCAAATAAAGTACTAATAAAAAATAAATCAAATTTAAACGAGATAATGTAAAAAAAAAGTTAAAGCGTGTAGATGCATGTACTTTTTTGAAAGGAAAGGTAATTTTATTGATCATTCCTTTTAAGCAAGGAAGAAATACACGAAGGAAATTTCTCCATATCACTAATCACATTTGAAACACTTGACGAATTCTTAGCCAAAACATAGCACTACATTTGTATCTCTGCTAACATGGTATCCTTTCCATTGGTGATAGCACTTGAGTTTCTCCTTGGATTCATTCACAAACATCCCAGCACTAGTCGAAGAATCCTCAGTAGTAGTCAGAGCCTTTACAACTTGAAGAAAGTCACCCTTTAGCACCACATCTCTTAATCCCAACTAGAGAAAAAACTATTGCTTGAAGTGCCCCAAAAGATTTAGTTGGTAAAGGGTCTGGAAAAAATTTCTTGTTCATCCTCAAAGTAGGAATCACCTTGCCTTCCTAGTCTCGAGCAATAATGCCTATACTAATCTTGCATTGAGCCTTATCCACTACAGCTTCCCAGTTTATTTTATAAACATTCATAGGGGGAAGATCTTGGCTATTCACTGTGCTACTAACTGAGACATTGCCTTTAGGAAGCTTGTCTTTTAACTCGTTTAAGCTCAACAACATGTCTTGAGATGACTTCACCACAGAGTTGGGATGAGAAAATTCTACATTAAAAATAAACACATTCCTCCTCTGCCAGATTTTCCTTGCCACAACTGCCACTTCCTTCATCTATTCACACCCAAATAATGAAAACATTTCCTCCATTATCTCTACAAACCTGCCAACAGGGAAGTGACTCTTTTGAATTTTCTTTGAGCATTGTCCCCAAATATCTCTTGTTGCTACACAATGCCATATTGCATGAGCCACTGTTTCTGGTTCCTCCATATAGATAGGACATTTGGATTGCTCCACTGCTTACTTCTTGAATAGGTTAGCTTGAGTAGGAAGAGCTTCAAAACAAGCTCACCACATAAATACTTTATCTGCTGGTGGGAATTGCAACTTCCAAAGTTGTTGTTATACTTTCTGGTTTCTATAACTGCAGGAAGGCTGATCCTTAGAAGTAATCTGTAAATTGACCATTTGAGGAGCCTTTCCAAATAAGCTTATCAGACTTGTGAGATAGATATAGGGATTTGCACTATCAAGTCAGCTTTCTCATTCGAAAAAATTTCTTTAGTCAAGCTAATTTTCCAAGTTCTAGTGTCAGAATCAATAAGCTCTTCAACCTTGGCACTACTCTCAAGTATCTGAATAGAGCTGTGAACTTTAGAGGTTGTTGACTTGGGAATCCATTTATTCTGCCAGATACTTAGTTGGTCTCTTGTTCCTATCCTCCATATAGTATCTTCTTCTATTGAAGGCTTAGCTCATTACATCAATACTTCTCCACATAAATGAAGGTTTATTTCCCAATTTCGCTTGAAAGAAAGAGACCTCCTTAAAGTACTTGACCTTTAAAACCTGAGCCATTAAAGAGGGAGGGTTGTGAATTAATCTCCAACCTTGTGTAGCAAGCATAGCAAGGTTGAAGCTCTCCAAGTCTTTGAACTCCATACCTCCTGCTGATTTGGCTTTTCCCATTATTTTCCATGCAACCCAGTATATCTTCTTTTCATTATCTTGCTGTCCCTACCAAAACTTTTGCATAATTTTGTTGGTACTACCAAGAATACTACTTGGGAGCTTGAATACACTCATGTTATAAGTAAGGAGAGCTTGCACAATAGCCTTGAGATATATTTCCTTTCTAGCTTGAGAGAGAGTTTTTACTTTGTTACTGCTAAGCCTTAGCCTGACTCTGTCTAGTATACTCCTAAAAGATTTTGCTCAAGATCTTCGAACCAAAGCAGGCAAACCATAAGGCAATGTTGATCTGATTCCAGCTATGCTCAATATATTTTCTTGCACTTCTTGATGAGTATTCTTTCTGAACTGAATTGAAGTATTCTCCATATCCAATCTCTAGCCAGAAGCCTTTTCATAGATGCTAAGGATACTTATCAATCTACTCCATTCAATCGAATTAGCTTTGCAAAATAACAGGCTATCATCAACAAAGAAGAGGTGATTAATGAGAATCTTGCCTCTAGCAACAGGCACTCCAGTAATGAGTCCATCTTTTCTGCCTTCCTACTTAATGAGCTCAAAACTTCAGCACATATGATAAATAGGTAATACCATTTATCAAGATAGCATAAGAGATAGGTTCTACGCACTTCATAACTAGATCAATCCATCTTTGCTTAAAGCCCAACTTCCACATCATAGCTATGAGAAAACTCCATTCAATTTGATCATAGGCCTTGCTCATGTCCACTTTACAGGCCATATAACGAGGCTTTCTTGAAATTTTATAATTCATAGTATGCATAGCTTCAAAAGTTACAATGATGTTATTTGATATAAGTCTATATGGTACAAAAGTTGACTGAGTTTGTGAAATAATATTGGGCAACACTTTCTTCAAACTATTTGCTAAAATCTTTGAAATGAGTTTAAAATTAACATTACAAAGAGAAATTGGTCTAAAGTCAGAGACTTTGAAATGAGACTTTTCTTTGGAACAAGAGCAATAAAAGTATCATTAACTTCATTCTGTTGAGGAATAATCTCACATTAGCTGTGGACAAGGTCTTAGACATGTTTATGAGCAATGAACAATTCTCTCTTGTTGAACCGGTTTTATGAGATGAGTTAGGCCCATTAATTTCTTCATGGTATCAAAGCCTGACACATGATGAATGGGGGCCCACACTACTTACCCCGTCACAAGGACCATAAAAAAATACTGGCCTGCACGTGAGAAGGGTGTTGAGGAATAATCTCACATTGGCTGTGGACAAGGTCTTAGACATGTTTATGAGCAATGAACAATCCTCTCTTGTTGAACAGGTTTTATGAGATGAGTTAGGCCCATTAATTTCTTCACATTCACCAAGCCAATTGAGTTTAAAACATATAAAACAATATCGCTAACCTCTTTGCCTATTGTGCTCTAGTGCTGTTGATAAAATGTTGCTGGGAAGCCATCTGCGCCAGGAGAGCTAAGAGTATTCGTCTGAAATATTGCCTCTTCCACTTCCTGTGCAGTGAAAGGTTTGAGAAGTTCTCTATTCATCTCTGCATCGACTTTGGGTTCCACAGCAACCAAACATTCTTTCACTCCTTTTGGCCCAGATAAGGTGAAAAGCTCTTGAAATTTTTTTTAGAATTGGTTATTGATATTTTCAGGTGTGACTGCCTCACTCCAATAATCATTTATAATGCTTTTGATAGTGTTTACCTTCCTTCTCTAGCTAGCACATTGGTAAAAAAATTTATTAATTTTGTCTCCTTCCTTCAACCACCTTTGTTTTGCTATTTGTTTCCATTTAAGGATCTCCTCATCTAGTAATTTATTCACATCCTTTTGCAGAGCTTTTCTCTTTTTATTTAAGTCTCCTTTATTCTGCTGCTGAATTTTTGAAATCTGGCTAAGTTTGGAGCTGATTGCTTTCTTTTTACTGCCATAAATATGTTTGCTCCATAACATCAGCTTTCCTTGACATCTGTTCAGCCTTTTTGACATGCACTTGATTTTATTGTCTGCCAACTTGGGTTTGTTCCATTCACTCTCAATTATCTGATGACAATCTTCTCTTTGTGCCCGACATACTTCATATCTGAAAGGTTTATCTCTTCTACTGTATACACTCTTGATTGTTATCCATAGAGATGATAAGTGGTCTATGATCTGAGCTTTGAGCTGGAAGGATAGAGACAACAATGTTTGAGTAAGTATCATGCCATTGAGAGTTTCTAAAAGCTCTGTCTAGTCTACATTCAGTGAATGTTTTACCATTCCTATTATTGCACCAAGTAAACTTGTTGCCCATAAATCCCAAATCACTTAAACCACACTCCTCCATTGTCAATCTGAACTCCTAAATCTGCTTATCGGGTCTTAACACTTCTCTAACCTTCTCACTATAGTTCACAATCCCATTGAAGTCCCCCACACACAACCAACAACCTCTACCCTAGGTTTAATAGCTTTGAGCAAGAGCCAACTTTCAGTCCTTCTAGCAGCCTCAAGATTATCATAGAATCCTGCCAAGATCCAGTCCTTCCCTTTATTAGAGTTATGCACTTTCTTGTGACACTATGGCGTATACAATTAATAAGAGTACTGAATAAAAGAAAATCATGTGACGCTCGTGGATACAATCGATAAGTCTTACATGGAGTCACTTTCCATGTAATTAGCAAAATAGAAATAAAGTTAAGGAATTTCTAAGCAAATCATGGAGCAAGTGCCTTAATTAACTTTTTTTTATTGACGTCAGTATTGAGGACAAAGTCAAGACTGGTACATGCCTCGTCAAGAAATTCTTTTTAAGCACATTTCGAATAATTTAAAGAAAAATTCTTCCAAGAACCCCAAAAATGTAAATGTAAAATTTCAAATTCGTGATGTTCGAGTAATACATCTCGCCTCACGACTACTATGCCATTGTTATGCGCTAGCAAATGTCCTATTTAAGAGTAATGCTACATATAATTGTTAAGTGTGTAAATACCATACAATCATTTTGAAAAAATATAGAATATATTATTATTATTATTATTATTATTTTATGTAGATTCTATATTGACTCACTTTTTCCAAAAAAATTGTACGACTCTTAAGTATTCTTCGATTGAACGTATCATTTCTCATTTGAAAAAACACAAATCACTACGTTAAGACTGATGAAATGCGACTTGTTGTAGTACGTACTCTTATGAAGTATTACCAAACTTGGAAAGAAATGACGTGAATTGAGTTGTCGAAGGCAATACTTGAAAAATTTTAACAGTAATGCTGGGACTGTATGCAAGTCCTAAATATATAAGTCGTGTGCAAGTGTTTTGTAAAAAATTGAATCATACTGAGAAAAAAATGTTTTTTATCATCTCTACATTATATATTAACATGTGATTTGTCATTTTTTTTTTCATTTTTTTTAAGTACACATATTTACGCATCTATATGTATATGTTTAAATAGAATGATAAAAATGATAAATTATATGTTGATATATGATGTAGAGAATGATAAATATAATTTATTTATTTATATATTATTTTTTAAAATTTCTCACACTTTTTCACGATGAGATCTATTTTTTTATACATTTAAGACTTGAGAGACGCTAGCAGCCGGTAAGGTGTTATACCTATTTTTACACCCACGAATGAGGAGCTACAAGTATGGATTTCAGCAAAGTAGTCATTAGGCTTGCATACAGCTGATCATCACATTTTTTGTATTGACCCCTCAACCAGACTCTGTGGCCATAAAACTCTACCTCTTTGCTTAAAGAAATTTGTAGCTCTCTCTGAAGTTAGACACAACTTTTTTTACTTTAATTTTGTTGCCTTTTAATTTCTGTTTGGCTACTGAGAAATTATAGAAAATCATGAGCATGATTTTATTCTCTGCCATTTTAGTAACTCTTTCTAGCAGACTCTGCAAATTTCTCAAGATAAAAGTGACCTCAATTACAGGCCAGGTTCCTTAAACAACTAGTAGTTGTTGTACACGATTTATGTTATGCATTTTCATGCGATTCACAAGACAGAGTCTGGGAGCATATTTTCTTCAAAATCACTGAAAATGGAGGATCCTGTAATCAAAAATTCTTAACATAGTAACATAAGAATGGCCATAATCAAATTTGAAATCCCAAGTACTTGAAAGCTTTGAGAGAAAAGAATGGAATGAATTATAGAAATAGAAGAAGCGTAGGAGAGGGACTGAGTGAATATCTACTTGATATGGCTTTGATGCATTAGACTCGTGATTATGTTTTTGTCTAATCTCTTCGACATCATGATCAACAAGTAATGGAGTAAAAGGAATGTTGGTTGTTAGATCAAGGTTTAAATTTGGCAAGCTAAAGTATTATACTATTTATTTTAAAATTTTCATATTTAATCATAATATAATAATCAAGTCTTATTATTTAACTAATATAGATAGTGTACTCTAGACACCGTTGATATAACATATATTCGAGGTAATTTTAAATGTTTATAAGTTAAATAGACATTCATTTAAAAATACATGATCAGTAGATATAACTGAAAATATCAAAATCTAGGCGGACCAATATTTTCTCTTTTCTCAAAACTACCCTTCCGGTTTGGCATCTTATCATGTTAACTAGCTATTCTATTTCAATAACAGTCTAATTAGGCATGGACCACATATGACTCTGATCTGTCCATGGTCACTACCTACAACTTAATAAAGGACATACACATGATGAATCCAAGGTTCTTCGAAATTACACGGCGCAATCGCCTTCAATAGTCGCTATCGTTAAATTGCTTATAATTAATGACTTGTTTGCGTTTGGTACAATGTTCTACAGGATCTCAGATGCAACCTGTTCGATCCATTAATGTGTCTTTGTGGAAGAAGGGGTAAGTGCCCAAATTAAAATACATCCCCTTATCCGATGTAAAGGAGCAACTCACCTGTCATTCACACGTTCTTTATCATCACCACTTCCTATCCCCTTTCTTTATTACAATCACCTGTTTCTTGCCGAAATTATCAAACACCTGCAAAAAGCTCTCTCACCCACATTGAAAAGTATGACTCTTCCAGCTTATTCATCTTCGATGATCTCCTATTTCTTACATGCATGGGTGCATGCTTTTTGTAACAGAATCAGTACTAATTAGCTATTCATGATTCACTAGTACTAATTTCTGCTTCAATTGCTTCCCTTTCTGAATTCATATTTCTCTGGACTGAGAATGGCATCCGTTCATATAACATTTCACGTCACGTACATATTTCTAGCATGGCTGACAAATTTCGGGCAAATAGCTTATGGAAAGGAAGACAACTATGTTGATGATGCCTGCAGTGTGACAAGGTATCAGGACCTCTGTCTTCACACACTAGCATCGTTTTCACGCACTTGTAAGAGCAGCCCAAGTAAGTGGGCACGGGCGGGGCTGTCGGTGACCTTAGCCGAGGTCAAGAGCACTGCGCAGTACCTGACAAGTTTGAAGAAACATCTGGCTATGCGAGGAAGGAACCGAGTCGCCCTTTCAGATTGCATCGAATGTTTTCAGGACGCCATTGACGAGCTTCACAAATCACTCTATGTTCTAAGAAGGCTAAGTAAAAGACCATATATATTCGATGTGCAAATGAGTGATCTCAACACATGGATTAGTGCAGCGCTCACCGATGAAGATACTTGCTTGGATGGTTTTGAAGGCCAAAAGGGAAAGCAGGTTAAGTTACTTCGAAATCGGGTTTTTAATGCTACTCATATAACTAGTAATGCCCTGGCTCTTGTTAACAAACTTGCCACCACAGGTTTTGGCATCCCAAATCGATCTGCCAATCTCAAGAAGGGATTAATTGGTCATTGATAACAGTGTAAAACCAGTCTATATTGTGGGTTTGGTATGACTAATTAGTACTAAACATACTAAAATAAGGTATCCAAAGCCAAAATTTCTTGATGTTTTGTTGGTTTAGCTGTGAGCGCACATCTATCTCTATCTTCGCTTTGTATAATACTCTCTGTCTCTGTCTCTTTCTCTCTCTATATATATATAAAATATAGTTCTGGATGTGACGATCCAAATTATTTTAATGTGAGATTTAAACTTTCCTTATTTATAATATACATTGATCATAAGGTGATCTAGTTTCTGACATATCATGAATATGTAGTAGCTAGGTAGTGTTTTGGAAACTGATCAGTGTCGGCAATGGCATGGGCAAAATCATACAAGGAAATAGTACTTTTGTGCGGTGGCTGGTTTAGTAATGACATAATTCTTAAACACCTCGGTTTCTCCCAATACAGGCCGCCACCTACTTGTATCAACATTTTTTTCTCACTGTACCAGTCATTGTACCGTTCATCTGTATTGTACCATGCTTTGGCTTCTTAGTTCTAAAAGCATCTTCTCATGTAGTCTTCTGTTTCTCAGATCTGGACATGAATTAAAGAGTACTATGCTTTGGTTTCTTTTTTTTTTTTTTTTCCGTAACTTTCTCTCTGCTGTCAACTCTATCTCTCTATCTGCTGACAAGCATCATCTCTTTCTCATTTCTTTCTTCCTGTCAGCACAAGTCCTTTTTTTTTTTCAAAATATCACTGCAGATTGACACGATGGAAACAAGCACCAGTCATAGTCTACCAATTTTATAAATTTTAATAAATATATCTAAATTCATCTTAATATTTAAATATTTTTTAAATTCATTTTAGATAGAACTCACATAATTTTTTTTACTATTCAACTCACTATTATTTATAAAGAATTGAACTCAACTCAACATACAAACGAAACCTAAAAAGAAATAAAAGTACTATAATATATATCTACTAGTATGGCCTTATATTATTACCGAGCATAATAATAACAAATAGTTTTTCAATATCTGATAATATATCATCAAGAATAATAAAACGAAGATAATTAAAAAGATTATTAATAATATTTATCCACCTAAAATTTTATAGTATTGCTAGTCTTTCTATGATTACATACAGTGTACTATAGTGTCCCAAACTTGTGTCAATCAGCAAAATTTATTGTACGTTGTAAGATAAAAAAGGTATAGTACTACTACTACTGATTTCAAACCAGAAGGGATTTAGATATGAACTATTTGTTCATTCCAGATGTGTAGAAACAATGGATTTGATTGTCGGCATGTCTTTTATTAGCATTTTGAAGATCAGGTATTCTAGGTCAAATTTCATGGACTTTTGCAGCCAATAATGAATTAATAGGTCTTGACGTTTGTGGTTAAATTTGGACGGTTCAATAAATATATATATATATATATATATACTAACAGTGATAAACGTGTAAAATGAAGAAAAAAAATAAAGTGTAACTTCAAATATTAAAATAATCTAATGTATAAGAATAAAATTATTATTTATTTATGTTCATAATTTATTATAAAATTTAAATTATATTAAAAATTCAAATTAATTAGATAGTTTTTTCTTTTAAAAATGTACAGTAAAATTTTATCATTTATTTAATGATGAAAAATTAGTATTTTATAAATTAAAGTTGATTTTTAGTGTATGCTATAATATTATTCTCTTAAAAATGTTTAGTAAAATTTTATCTTTTATTTAATGATGAAAAATTAATATTTTATAAATTGAAGTTAATTTTAAGTGTATGATAGAATATTTATATTTTAATTATCTATTTTATGTTAGTTTAAATTAATATTTAAATTTCTACCATTAGATTAAATCTGAAGATTAAAGATGAAGAGTTAGAATTTAAAATCCAAAAACTAATATTTTTCTCCACTTTTCCTTTCTCCCTCTCTCTCATTCTCCACGCATGATTGTGGTATTACGTCGCACACTGGTATTCACACGGATGACAAGAAAAAAAAACCTCTTTACTATTCATTACTGTTGATAAACAATAATAGGGATATGCAAAAAAATACAGTCTCTTTGCTATTTATTACTGTTGATGAATAGTAACAAATAGTAATATAGATAACCTCTTTTAAATTATAGGAAGATATATATTTATATATATATATATATATAAATGTTAGAGCTCTGCTGCTAGTCAATACAATAATTTTTTATGCCGCTTAATCACAAGACAATTAAGTACGAGGATAGGGTCAATTGGATTGTATTAGTAATTAATGCTGATCATGCATTGAAACAACAGTTAAGAATGGGAAAATGGAAAAAATATTTGGCTGTGAAAACGGAGCAAATAATGCATGCATGCCGATCAATGCATCTTGACAACGCAATCAGTGGCCTCTACGCAAAGGACAAACAACATTATTGGGGAGTCACAAAAAAAAACAGTGAAAGATCATGGTATGTTTGGCAGCTAAGAAAATCATGTGTGCTGACATTTCGTTGAACTTAAACCCCAACATGAGCCTCAATGATTTTTATAGCCGATATTAGCATCATCAGTAAGGAGACTACGGTGTTAAGTTGTAGCTTATTGCAGGGAAATTGAGCTTTGTGATCAGCCCACTAGTGTGGCTGAAAGTTTGGTCCGAATTAAACCTTACCCCTTCTCAACGGTGAGGCAAGACAAAGGCGGGCCGGAAAGGTGGAGGCTGAGAAAGGGAGAGGTGACCAAGGATCTGTTTGGGATTACAATTATTTTTAGATATTTTTAGATTATTTTATTTTATTATTTATAAATTATTTACTACTATTTCTATTTCACTATTATTTATATATATTCTAAAATATTTTTAATATCGAAAAGAGCCTTAAGAGCACTCTCAATAGATTCTTCATCTTATCCTTTCAAATACATCAGTAAAATTCATTTTTTTTTATTTTACATATTAATTTTTACAATATATCATACATCAGTTTATCTATTTTTTCTTCATATCATTTAAATATTATACTTTTTAATAATTTTTTTATTCATTTCAAATATTTTCTCTAACTATCAATGATATCCTCAAATCTTTTGATATTTGCAATATCTCTTCGTATACAATGTCATACAATTATGTTCTATTTTAAATTTATTCAAATTTATAAACTAAACTAAAATATAAATTAATTCAAAAAATAAAAAGAAGAGATTATATAATGAAAAGAAGATATTAATTCAACTTCAGATTTTGTTTTTGTTTTTGGTGCCTAGCAAAGAAGTGTGAGAATAAGAGAGAAGATTGAAAATAAATGACTTTTGAAAAAATTAAAAAAATCAAACAGTATGAAAGAAAAACTAATTTAAAATATTTACATTGATGAATAGTTCCCTCCACATCTAACATATTATTGTAGCAGAATATAAAATGAAGAATGAAATATAAGATCTATTAGATTGCATTTTTAAGAGAATTTCTTTATATATATATTTTTAAAAATGTATTATAAAAGTGCTGTAAAGCAAAGGTAGCAAAGGTGGAAAATGGACAGGCAAGCAACCTCAAGGACCAGCTGAGGATGATAAACGTGCATAGCTAGGTGTTTGGATACATATCACGAGGATCAAGGCAATTTAATGCAATATACAAAGACGAACCGTGATATATTTAGTACTACAAAACCAAAGAAGAGATCATGCATTAAATAATAGGAAGATGGCATTACAGAAAGGAGGGTTATACCAATAACTTTTCAACTTAAAATGTTAAGCTCATTTTAATTTTAAAAAATTAAATCCATCTCAACAATATCCACAAAATATTAATATTCACAATTCTTAATTTTCTCTAATATTTAAATTTATTTAAGTTCGATTAACATACACAATATTAGCCGAATCATCAGTTTTCTTAAGGGGACAACTACTTTTTAACTATGTGACACATTTACGTAAAATAAAAAAGAGATTAAATATTCATAAAATCATAACTATATATAAGACTAGATCTTAATAATTGCTACATACACGTAGAAATAAAAGTCTAAAAACATAACTTAATATATGTTTTAGATTTTTTACGATAATGTTTCATGAAATAATATTCATTCATTATGATTTTTGTAATAAAATATTTAGAATTTATTAATTTCTTCTTAGGAACTATCAATTGATATTTTAGAAGGTCATATTTCATTAAAGTATGTAAGTTAGTTTATTAATATAAAATCTAGATATTTTTATGTCATATTAAACATATAATGCTATAATTGAAACCTTAAATAATTTTTTCTTTCTCAATGAAGTCTAGAGGATAAAACCTATCAACTATTTTTCATATAAATTATCAACTTTAAATTATTTTTCTTATATTTTCACTTTGTATTCCATATAAATAATCATAATATTGTATAACAAAAACTTTGAGATCCATATTAATAAGTTTATTATTTCTCTTAAACTTAGTAGTACTAATTTAATTTTGGTGAAACCACATCCTTGAAAATAAATAATATATAGAAATTATATAGATTTTTGGGACTACAGGAAAAAAATTGAAGAGAGCTATTTCTAGGTATATTGAGATTTTAGGAAATTTTAGAGACTATATAGAGATTATAAATTTTTTGAGGGGTTATTGTTTATATTTATAGAATTATGAATAAAATTTAGGAGATGTTTTAAATTTTAAAAAATCTTTGGGTAAGCTTAACCAACGTAGGTCCACCACTGAACATACATGTACCTTATATACGTTTCGTGTTTCATTGATATATAGCAGCCCATTTGTCTATAAAATGGTGGTCATGTTTCTTTTTAATAAAAGCGGGGTTCCGAACTTGCTTCTCCTATTTGGAGACTAATGTCATCTGATCTAAAAGGCATTGGCAAAATGGTGTTTTTTGTTCGAAGATGTTATATATACTATAATACTAAGAACTTAGTTGAAGAACTTTCCTAAAAATCCTATCTACGAGTCGTTACATGATTGATCTAGCAGAATTAATCAAGAACGTCAACGCATATTTCGATTCAAGAATGAGGCTAATATATGCCATATATATTTAGAGAAATAATATTTATAATCGTGGAGTGCGCAAACCATTATTTTTAATCTCGTACTGTACCAGCTAGTATGGTCAATATTTGCCGTATCGGCTGCTGGGCCAGTATAGGTACCATATACGTTTCGTATCGGCCTAAATACCAGCCATACCGACCTCAATTTCGGCCTGTACTGGTTGATATTTCGGCCTCCAATTTTTTTATTTTATTTTTTTAAACTACAAGCTTATTTTTTGACCCCCAATTTAGACTAGGCTATTTATAATTTATATATGTATTTATATATAATTTATTCATATATAGACTATTATTTTAGAATATAATTTTTATATATAATTTATTTATATATTGACTATCCCAAAACGGTACCGGTACCGAAATATTTCGTTTCAGTGCCTTGACCGGTACGGTATTCAAAACATTGGCGCAAGCACCGTGTAATCCCTTTAACAAAGGTGAGTAAATATGAGACCTATAAAATAATAATAATAATAATTTTTTATTAGTGGATCTTACTCTTTTTCAAAACGATTATGCGGCGCTTACGCATTTCATGATTGTATGTAGCATTACTCGTATATTTATAAAGAGAAATGCTTCTGGCCAGAGACACCTATAATGTGATTTTATCGGAGATCAATAGAGAGGTGACACGTATGTCTTTCTCAATTGTGATAGTGGGGACGCATACATGGGATCTATGAGTTTCTCCTTCCCGATCGAGTCTCTCTCTCTCATTCGAAATCAATCTCCTCTCTCTCATTCGATGGCTCACGGAAATCAAACTCCCGAACGAATCGCTCAACTCTCTCTCTCTCTCTCTCTCTCTCTCTCTCTCTCCTTCCCTTTCTCTCCTTCGATCTCTCACGGGAAATGTTCAAATATTGAAGAAGAGATGTGTTGTTGTCTCCGCTACTGCCATAACTGTTGGTGTCATCCTCCTCTACCAAAATCTGAATATTTTCGCAATTATATATACATAGTTCCTTTAGAGTTTGAGCCAGCTGGCCTTTAGCAACCAACAAAACTAGTTTTGGACAACCAGAAACCTCCAGAAAATGAAGACATGGGAGATGTGGAAATGATCCCACCGCATTTGACCACAAATGCGTCAATTCCTTGCATTTAATAACCTGTAATTTTTGTACATTTGCTAGCGCACCCATTGTAATTAACACTTTCATTTGAGACTTAAATTCTGAAATTGTTGAAATATGCTCAAATTTGAGCAAGCTAAAATCAACTGATCCTCTTCCGCACACCAACCCTTATGATCCCTCAAATTTTTTTTTGCATTGATCTGGAAAGCTCGAAACTAAGATCACTAAATTCCAACATCTATCGATCTCAACCTTTTCAAGTGAAGGAAGGTGGTTTGCTAAATTTCCCAACAGCTTGGGACAATTTTTAATAGAGAGCTCACATAAGTTTGAGAATGCTTCACAAGGACTCCAGTTCTCCATTCCACCATATTCTTGAAATTCAGAGTCTCCAAGAATCTAAAAGGTTGTGACGAGCCATCCTCACAAATTTCAAGACCAATACTCTTCACGCTAGCCATCCCTCAATCTAAAGGTCTACGAGTGATGGAAGTTTCCCCAATGGTGGCAATGATGTGCACTTTTTACAATTTTCAATAGTTAAGAACACCACTTTAGGAAGCGAAGTACGATTTAACCAGGTTGGAAATCGAGAGAGTAGAGAGAATCTGGGTGGCTTTGATGAGAGGCAGTGAGAGCTTGGTTTTGTCTTATGAGAGGGAGCAGAGATTTCGATGAGCATCGGGGTGGCTTCGATGAGAGCAAATTGAGAGGGAGCAAAGATTTTGTCTTTCGAATCGCTTTGACAGAGAGAGTGAGAGGTAGAGAGAGAGGGGGAGGGGAGGCTCAAGAGGCAGAGAGAGTGAGGGACGACACATATGTCACCTGTTTATTGGTCTCCGAAAATGCAAATTATAGGTGTCTCATGCTAGAAGTTATTCTCATTTATAAACCATATATGAATGCATGAGAATCATGTGAGAATCACGTAATTAAGACCAACTTAATTAATTTATAATAGGAATGTGAATGTAGTATTAATTATTACGGTATAGTACTACGCGGTATGTGTATGGGATGTCCTGATCTGGAGCTGGTATCCTCTCCCCTCATCCTCATGGTGGCGAGCTGGCGGCAGCGAATTATGAGAATCTGGCACAGGTTGTGGCAAAACGTGCGATACCGTCAACGTTGCTTAAGAACGAATCCTAGTGATCATGGCCGACCTGCTGATATTGCTTTGTATATTTATGTGTGGGCCTCACTTCGTCGATTCATCATGTTCCGACTATGTCCTCTCGTTTCAATTCAACAATGTATATCATCATGGACCCTAGAGATTGAACGGTTGAGCCAATCAACAAAGCAAATTTAATGATACCATAATTACCATTATTTGTGATACTACGAAAGTTCCTAATAAGTAGTTTATAAATTATGTATCTTGACGTGGATTGATTATGAGTAGTCTTTAAATATAAAGACTAGTAATATTAGATATAATCATGTATAGGACAAGCATCACACACTCTTTTTGAAAAAGAATAGAGTCCATTATTTAAAAATTAATTTTTTTCTTTTCATGTGAATCTCATATTTATTCATTTTTTTTTTAAAAAGAGTGCGACGCTTACATATTCTATGACTGCAAATATTATTTCTAAAATATAAATGAAGTAAACATATATGACTTATTATAAGACTCATATCAATCATATAACAAGTCTTATATCAGTACTCATAAGAATATGTGCGCACACTACAACAGCGGGTTTTTGGGATGAAAATTTTCCTCCCAAAATATTGTGATTTCATCCCAAAATATTTCTTAGGATTAAAAAAAATTGTCCCAAGGTCGTTCCAATAACAGTGTCTCAAAAGATATTTTAGGACGAAAATATCAATTTCATCCCAAAAATATCTTTTGGGACGAACTTGAGCAAAAATGTTCAATCGCGTTCGAACAAAATATTTTTTTTGGAATGATTGAATTTTGTCCTAGAATCACATTCGAATAGTAAAAACTTGACATTCGAACGCCAAATATGTTCGAACGCATCCTTCGTGAGTGGTCGATCAATACTGTCCGTTCAACCAAATAGGCATGAGAAAACGTTCGAACAAATAATTTGATGGTCGAACAGTAAAAATATGTTTGAACATATTAAGTAAAACGTTCGATCGGACCATGATACGATCGAACGATTTATTATGAGATAACGTTAAAACGTTTTTTTCTTGTTCGATGATTTCGTTTGAACGGTTTCAAGTACTGTTCGAACGTTTAATACCGATTACATTTGAATATTCTATATCAATATTCGAATAGTTTTACTTATTTTGTTTGAATGATTTTTTGTCATTCGAACAGTAACTATTTTATTTTATCCAATAATAAAAAAATAGATAAACATCCATAATATTTTAAAAAAAATACATTACAATTTGTTCAATACTCATAAAAGTTGCCTAATAAGTAGGAACTAAATAAATAGAACAATAATACTAGCGTTCTTCGTACAAAAATAGATCCCAAAATCTGTATGTATAATGTAAATCAGTTGCTTGAAGGTCTAAACTGTTCCATAAGCATCAGCATTTTGAGTTGTATCTCTCCTGAACTCGTCTTGTTGTTATTCTTGTTATTTTATACGCAATTGAGCCTCTAACACATGCTACATTGTAGTCAATTATTTGATTTTAGAATTTGCTTTCTCTAAAGCTATTGATGTGTTAGAGGCATACCTAGAAGACGAGGAAGAGTTTGAAGGTTTTACAAAGCAGCACAAACCCCTCAAATATTATGAACGTTGACATAGAATTTGTGTAAACATTTCAACATCACTTGTTGAGAAATTTTAATCTGATGTAGATTCAGCATATAGGAAAACCATTTTATTCTACATATAAGATAAATAATTAATATCGTCACAAACATTTAAACATGTTTAATTAAAACAGATTATAATACTTACATAATTTTCACAGACATCAGGATGAGTTCACTCTCCATTACGATCAGTATGTGATGCATCATATAATTTTGTCATATCATAATTGGTATCTGACTCTTGCTACAAGAGACATTTATTGAGATATAAAGTCTTTAGAATACCTCCAAATAACAAAGTATATACAATAAAAAAATAAAATAGCATTACTAATTTCTTAGAGGCGATGAAAGATTTTGAACTTGCATGATGATGAATTGTCAATTTCGATCTATTTGTTTTGTTTATAGAACTTTGTTTCTGCATATAAATTGTAAATATTAGGAAGCGAAAATTATAAATAGGACACAAAAAAATTCATTTAAATTTACCTTATATAATTGATCCTCAAACATGTTACAAAATTTTTCCTAATTAGAATGTCAGACATCCTAAAAAGGATGTCGGCGTGCATCTTTCTTGTTCTCAAATTTATTATAATGCTCATGACACCTCCTCGCCTTATATTTGTAAAATGTATTACACATAAGCTCATCGACAGTCTTACGCTCTTCTCTCCAACTAAAATTTAGTTTGAAATCATTCTTAAAATATATATATATATATATACAAAGATATTATCACACAAAATATTCTAAATTTTGCATACATATTAAATAATAATAATATAGATAAATTATTTAAACATTACCAGACAACACTTCTTTATAAGTTCTTTCACATTTTGGGGGACTTTCCAACGTCACGCCTTCAGTATGTTCGTTAAGAATGTTAACTTTAATCCTACCTACTTTACAATATTTTTCCAATGTCACGCCTCTAGTAGTGCCTCGACCTTGACGAGACTGTACTCTTAACTCTATAAAATATAAAATTCATTGTAGAAACGAAGTAAATCATGGTTAGAAATGATGTAATATGTGTGAATGACTTTAATTGAAATAAAATGACTATTAGATTTTTACCTTATTCTGTAGAGTCAATTTTTAGTGGTAAGTCAGACGGAGAGCTAGGAATAGGTGGAGATGAGATGCGAACTTCCTTTCTTTTTGGTGGCATAATTTCGAAATACTGATATATTCATTACATAAAAGATTTGTCACACAGTGTAATGTGAACACAAAACTGGTCAATTATTTATATAATTTTCATTTGACCATTCGCCCTCATCATCTGGAGATACTTCAGATGACTCAACATTTTGCTCAACTGTCGCATCAACAATTTTAGCTTCAATATCTTCCCTATGTTATGGAATCGTCTCATACTGACTCAAATCCACAAACAAGTTAAAGACGCGTTGACTCTCTTGGTATGCTTCTTGAGTAGAGGGGTCATCTTCTTCTTCATCTTGTTCATCTCCCTCAGGGATAACATCATATATATTTCTTGGAGAAAACCTTTCTACTACTCTTCATTAATTTCCTAACTCATGATTATTTAAGTAGAATACTTGAGACGTTTGAGAAATTAAAATAAAATGATTATCTTCATATCATTTTTTTTTATCTATTAATACTAAAAAAATATTCATCATCGTGCACTCCCCTTCAAGGATTTCTTAAATCCCACCAATCACACTTAATCAGATACACCACAAGAATTTCTTACGCCCATATTTTTTACCTTGCATTGTCGGCATGGACATCTAATACCCTCGTCACTATCAACTGTACAGGATGCGAACTCCAATAATTTCTTAACACCTTCAGCATATATATTGTAATCCTCACTCATGAAATCTTTAACTCGCATCCAATCTTATTACAAACAGTCACGTGGGCATCAACAAGCAAGCATGTATCTAACATATTGTGAAATTTCTTCCTTTCACTGAGTAGTCGGTCCTATCCTATTCTAGATTATAAGATCACAGTCCCTAACCTATCAACTATTATCTGTCACGTCCAATGAAATTTGTTTGTGCATGTGTTTGAATCTTTGAATCTTTGTTTGTTTGTATTTTTTTTTTTTTTTTTTTTTGTAGTTTGTATACTATTTCTGGTCTCTGGGTGTTTGGATTTGAAATCCTAAATCAATTTAGGGTTCCAATTTGAAACCCTAAATTGAAATTTTAGGAGTTTCAATCGAAACTCTTTTTATTTAGGGGTTTCAGATTGAACCAATGTTTTGAATACCGTACCAGACGCTGTACCGGTCAAAGCACTGAAACGAAATATTTTGGTACCGATACTGTTTCCGGATAGCATTTCGGGATAACATTTCGGGATAGTCGATATATAAATAAATTATATATAAAAATTATATTCCAAAATAATAGTATATATATAAGTATATATATATATATATAAATTATGAATAGTCTAGTCTGAATTAGGGGTTAAAAAATAAGTATGTAATTTGAAAAAATAAAAAATAAAAAACACTGGCCGGAATATTAGCCGGTATGTCTGGTATCGGCCGGTACGAAATAGATATAGTACCTGTATCGGCCGGTACAAAAAAATTCGGCCGTTATTATGTATTTGATTTATAATTTTGTAATGTTGATACAATGTTCCTTAAACACTTTTTTCTTTGTAATTGTTTAGACTTTTCATTTTATTTTTGTAATAGTTTAGTTATTATTATTATTTATTAGTTTATTTGGTAGTAGACTTATAGTCTATAGTAGTACTTTATTAGAGTCTTAATTAAATAAATTTTTGGCATGTATATATTATTTTTATTTATGTAAATTTTTTCCTTTTTTTAACTCTCTTTAAAAATAAAAAATAAAAAAACCTACAATTTTTATGGGTCCAAAATGGTCCAGAAACAGTTTCTGGGCCTTTGGCCCAATAGGGGGGATAGATGACCCTCCCCACCTGCACCCCGTTATCTGGGACGGGGTCTTTGGCACAGTCAAAGACCCACACCCGCACTTCGGGGGCAGGGGATGGGGAAGAAACTAGCCCCCTGCCCATGTGGGGGCGGGGGGACATGGGCGGGGGCCGGGGTGGGGGCTACCCTGCCCCATAGGGGGCGGGTAGCACCCCTAATTATGTTTATTGTTATGACATTTTATTGTGTGATAATTTAAAATATATTTTTGGAATTTATTTAGTATTTTAATTAGAATATTCTAAGTAATCTATAATGACAATTCACGTTCGAATGTATATAGTGTACGTTTAAATGCAGAATGAACGTTCGAATGGTAACAGATATTGTTCGAACGGTTGTAACTCTGCTTCTAGACTCGAACGTAAAACAACATTGAAAAATACACTCTTCAAAATATAGTTATTATTCACAAATACAACCTCAACCTCACAAATCATGGACAATACAAACGAACAAACATAAATATAGATTGTAATGAGTAGAAATAAGAGATTTTACCTTAAATGCAATTTCAAACAACCCAATAAACACAAAAGACCTACACCACATTTAGGGGATACAATAAAATTAGTAAACATCTAAAATTTACAATGAAGAACATGAGTTCAGGTGCATAGATAATTACCGAAGATCGTCTATTGGAAAAATTCATATGCAACCCTTTCTCCAACTCTCCTTCAATCTTACTTTATCTCTATCTCTCTCGCTATTATTCTATCTCTAAACCCAAGTGTGATTACCTCTTGCTCTGAATTTTGGAAGAAAAAAGTCACTTAAATACCTCAACTCTCTTTGCAAATCAAAGAAGAAATCTCAAATGAGGAATGAGCGGTTCTTTGAGTGATCTGCAGTATTTAACTCATGTCAAGCATTTTTGAATTTATTACGACAAAAAATGTCATTGTAACAAGTTCCTTGAATTGAAACGCCATCATTCCAATTAAAATAATGCTTATTACGGCAAAAAAAATGGTCACCTATGCGACCTTTTAAAATCTATACTGTTCGAACCCTTCACATTTACATTCGAACATTAAAATTTTTTTAGTGAGCTTTAATCCGATGCTCAAGAATTGGCGGGAGAAATTTTCATCACTAATTTAGCAGAGCCAAAAATCCTAGCCACCATTCGAACGTAACTCGCCACTAGAAAAAACGTTCAAATGTTCCTATCCAGTACTACTATTCGAACAATGGTACATCATAATATATATGTGTTAATTACACTTTACACTCTCGAACTTTCACTCAATTCACAATGTGTTTTCGAAACTAATAATTGCATCAAAGTGGACCCTTGAACTTTCAAAACTTCTTAACCCTCCTTCTGTCTACCAGCAGCGTTAAATCTAATAGAAATTTACTGCATGTGTTGCTCATGTGCATAACATTCACTGAAAATATATAATTTTCATCTAATTTATTATCATCGGCCAGATAAAATATAAAATAATATGTACTATCAATTAATAATAAATCATTAATCATTAAATAATTTTTTTTGTTCATTTATATATGGTTAATGAATATCAAATAATTTCATTGTATACATAAATTATTCATACTTGCTTATAATTTAGGTATAAAATAATTTTATATATGGTTAATGATTAATTATTTATTATTGATTGATATCATATATTATTTTATATTTTATATGGTCAATGATAATAAATTAGATGAAATATATATCTTTACAATGAATTTTCGTTAGATTTAATACTGCTGATAGACAGAATGAGAGATCGAGGGGGCAAAGTGTAATTAACCCTATATATATTATATACTATAAAATATTTTATGAGTATATATTATAAATACTATATTAATACTAGTATAGTATAATAAATATATCATATATAAATATTATAATATATATACTATGATATACTAAACTATGATGTATACTACCATATACTATCATACTATATAGTATAGCATACGAATGGTATTAGTATTAGTTTATATATTCAAATACTATAATATAGTTATAGTAATTTATATAGTTAATAACTTATTTATATATAGTATTAAAGTATTAGTATTAGTATAGTTTAAAATAGTATAATATAGTGTATTATAGTAAAGTATAGTATATCATAGTATAGTATAGTATGGTATAGTATAGTATAGTATAGTATAGTCTATAACAAGTTATAGTATTACAGTATAAATACGATACACTATAGATGTTGTAGATATACTATAAATATATATTGTATATTATATATTGTATATAGTATATACTATATTATATGATATGTATAAATAATATATATCCTTCGTTCGAACGTTAATTATTGGCATTCGAACAGTAAATCAGATAGAATAATGTTGGAACGTTTAATTTTAACGTTCGAAAATATCGTTTGAACGATAAATTAACGTTCGAACATATCACACTATAAACGACGTCTGACTTCCACGATCGATCACATTCTCTCTCTCTCTCTCTAAACCCTCCATGTACATTGTCGTCTCCATTGTGTCAACGCGATCGTCAATTACTACTTCTACTCAAGAGGTACACAACTTAGGACCCTTTAATGGATTGATTTTGTGTTATTTTCAATGCTTTTTTTTTTTGCAGAAAATAGAAAAATCAATAGTTTTCATCGATGGACACCATAGGTGGCTAGAAAACACAAGGTCGGGGTGCCTCTATGCACATTCCTGTCTTGTACGTGTATTATTAGTGGAAGAAACGAAAGGAATCGGTGGGTTCCTTCATTTCAATGGTCACCAAGTTAACTCAGCCATGGTTGAGCTCGATCCATAAACCGTTCGAATGATAGTTAATTGGTTCGAACGTTATAGACTCAAGTATCAGAATCTCAAACGATTGAGAAACCGTTTGACCATCTGTTAATATGGTGTTCGAATACAAATGTTTAACGTTTGAATGATGGTTAAGTCGTTTGAATGTTATGGATTCAAGTCTCAGACTCTCAAATGGTTGTAAAACCGTTCGAACATCTGCATACACGATCTCCTTACAGGGATCTTCATATACATTTTCAGCGAACAAACTTACTGATTTCATTGATATCCCACATTTGCACACTGCATATCCAAACGTGGTACCTAGGGAGTCTACAGCTGATGGAGAGACGGCTGAGGACTAGGGCTCTGATAGAGATAGACTCGATGATCTCGCTGATCATAAGGTGAGGTAGTTGGTTGTTAGTCCAGATGCACCTCCCTATGATGGGATGAAGAGCATCAAATAGGCTGATTTATCTAAACTTTTCAAAATCATGAACTTAATCATTGCCAACAACATTGATCATCGGCAGCACAAGATAGAGGTTAGCATGGATCGAGCGAAGTTTATGATATGCGCCGCTCGTGGGGTGCTTATCGACCTAGTGAGTTATATATTCAATAGAATTCGATCAGAGGCTTCCTACATTATAACTGATATATTGCCATTTTGAATCATGATCACATGATTTATGCTATATATGCTGGGGTCTTGCCAGATATTGCTGAGCGTGTCCGAAAGCCAGTTGGACCGATCAACTCCTCCACCTCGAGACTTAGTCTTCATGCTCGTATTCCAGAGTTGGTCAATACTTAGGGAGATGCACACCGATAGATTGTGGAGTATTGGCCGGTGAAGCATCCACGCAGACCGAGGTGTCACACACTGCTACTCGTGACGAGATTGCAGATATAGTGCATGCAGAGATCTACGCACAGACATCAACGGTGATTGATGTAGTGTGTACATAGACCTGTAATGCCATCTTTGACATACGTACAGAGATTAATGCTAACATATCTGAGCTAAGTACAAAGATTGATGACATATCTGTGATTCAGGTCACAATCAGTACTCGGCTAACATAGCTAGAGACACGCTTATCTCTATATCTTTTATTTGTAATTTTTTGAATAAACAATATTTTGTATTTTGTAAAATTAATTTAATTATGAATGATCTTTTTTTTTTCTAAATTAATTATTGATTTCTATTATATATATTCTTCAATTGAAATTTTTTATAAAATTAATGTCACCGTTCAAACAGAATAAATACCATTCGAAAGTTATTCCATTCTTGCCAGATATATTCCGGCAATAAATTACCGTTCAAACTCTGTATTTTACGTTCGAACATTGATTAACCTATTAGTTCAAATGGTACAGTAATATGTTTTAATGGTAATTCAATTTCCCTATGAATTTAGTGACTTAACCCACCAACTCTCCGTTCGATCAAATATAATATATATTCGAACATTGATTAACACTGACGTTCGAACATTGTTGTATGTTCGCTAAGTCAATATCTTGTTAAATTTTGTCACTTAACACGCCAAATTGTCGTTCGACCATATATAATATCCATCCGAATGTTTATTTTATTTTTTTTGAACATTTTTTTTATGATCGAACATTTATTTTATTTTTCATCCCTACATATTGATGCAGGGGATCTGAGTTCAAATCTGAAGCTGATGAGGCTCAGCTGAAAAATGCGACGTTAAAAGCACTTGACTACTTCAAGAAGGTAGATTAGCACAAAACTGGCGAGAAGAGATAAAGAATTGGACGAGTGGCAAATTTGGGCAAGTAGACTTATCCCTTGGATGGCGAGGAGACTTATCCCTCGGATGGACGAGGAGAGTTATCCCTCGGTTGGATGAGGAGACTTATATCTTGGTTGGGCGAGAAAAAGTGGTTACAAGTGTTAGAATCGTGCATATGACCTCAATCTGGAAAGCTTGTTGCGGCGCGCACGTTGTGGTCACCATGCTCCACCTAGTGGGCCCCTTGTCGACTTCAAAATTAGTCATTTTTACCTCCAAAACGTCAACTTTTTCATTTTTGATTAATTTTCTTTTATGGTAATATTTATCTTTAGTAACGATTTTATTCTAGATTTTTAGACTAGATCTTAGTCATAATTATCTTATTCCGTATCTTATTGTTTGGTCTTAATTATTGATTTGCCATTTTTTGTTAACTATTTAAGCCCGGCTTGTAGGCTTAGAAAAGAAGGATTGATTTATTTTATATTAAAATCTTAATCTCAAAGTTTCTCTCTATTTGAGATTTTTCTTAATTTCAATCTCTAGCTTTCGTTACTTAGCTAGTTATTAGAATAATCTTCTATTCTGATCTGACGTCACATATACCATTCAAACATATTTAAACGGTAAAGACCTTCCGTCGTTGTTCTGAAACAAAATTTGAATTTCGTCCTTACATCTCAGTTTTTGGAATAAATTTCATTTCATCCCAAACAAAAATCGTCCCAAAAATGAATTTTTGTTGTAGTGATACAAAGAATGCAAACAGGCATAAGTTGGCACTATAATATATATATATATATATATATAGATGAAATGTAATTCAGCATAAATGATCTCATGATCCATACGACATATCAAAGTCAGTTGAAATTGTAGTTAAAGTTTATATAACGAGCTTAATTTGATCTTCATGTCATTTCTTCCTTGTAATATAAACCAGATAGACAGTAGAAAAGGTACATAGTTGTAACTTGCAAATGGCAAATTAAATATCCTTCCATACTGTACTCAGAGGGTTTCGAAAAGGGGAAGATGAACACCAAAAAATTGGTATTGGTCAAAAGATATGCCTCTTAAAATAGAGCAATTATTAGGTATTCTTAGAGTACGAATAAATGATACCACGTCATCCGTACTTATGATAGGATATGCAAGTTTTATTACAAAACACGTTATGATAAGATGAGAGTATAATGTTGTCATCTGCACTTTAGAAATACCTAATAAATTAATAATATTTTATTAACCTACGTGGATGACACCCATACCCTGATTAATACAAAACCAACAGCCATCTAATCTAGCTAGAAGTTTTTCCGAGTGTACAAGAAGTGCCCCCACCTATATATTCGTGGGTGTTGGTGCGAGGTCTTGATCATCTCCAGCTAACCCTGAAAGGAAAATTACTCCATGGGGAGGGGAGGGGGGGTTTCCTTCTGCAGGCAGGACGACTTTCCCAACCAAAAAATAGAATAAACAATGCTTGATAAGTGAATTTGATGATTATAATAGCATCGTGAATCATGGAGAACAACAAGAAAAGGGTTTCCTCAGAAGTGGCCGTTTCTTTGCAAGAAATGAAATACATGTGCAACTTCTGTCGCTCTCCCAACGTGCAAAGCTGTTGTGCCTTTAGCAAGCAGCACGTACGTTAATAAAAACATTAGATGTACAGAAGGAGGGGTGACCACACACGCAATACAGCAAACACTTTAAATGTAAAATGGTCCCCAACCCATCCATCCCATGATTCTTGTTCAAAACATATAAGATGAGGAACTATCTTCGAATGGCGATTATGATACAGCCTGCGCGCGCAGATGATCATAAACTGAAATGTCAGAGTTGGAGACTCTCATGAGTTTGCATCCACTGCACTTCATTGTTTGAGAATGGTCAATTAAGGCAAAAATATAGGACTATTTTAATATTTTTCATAGAGGGAACTGATCAACGACCTATGTCGATTTGGGCGGTTTGTCCTTGTGGGCTACAAGCAGATCATGGTTTTGTTGATCTTTTTGATTGGCGTGACAAATCGACACATGTTGAGGTTGTTCGGGTGCCACGTGGACGTTGTTTATGCGCGGATATATATATATATATATATACATATATCACCATATCTTACATCTTTAATCAATCTACAAAGAAAAGAAAAGGAAAAATAGAAAGAAAAAACAGGAGAAAAGGGTTTTTCAGAGACCGAAAATAAGGTATCGTTTGAAATTTGAATTGAATTGAGATTAATTTAATTTAATTTAATTTTAAGTCTAGTCTAATATTTAAATTTTTAATTTTCAAATTTATTTTAACTTAAAATTTTTTTACACGTGAGACCACAATTTTTTTTTTAACTCAACATTTCTTTAAACACTGGATTCATGACTTATTTTAACTTCTCATAAATATATCTAAATTTATCTTAACATTCAAACACATCTTAGATAGATCTTAAAAACTCACTCTACAATCTCAACTCATTATTATTCATAAAGAACTCAACTCAACTCAACATTTAATCCTGAAAAATTGGTATGTACAGAAACAAAGATAAAAGAGACTGAAGGCATGTTTGGCAAGTGGAATGAGATACAAAAGTCTTATCTCATCTCATCATTATAATTTTTTCAAATTTTCATATAAAATATAATAAACAATTTAACTTTTTCAAATCTCAATTCAACTTTTTTAAATTCTAAAATTATAATAATATTAAAAATTAATATTTTAAATTTTTATCTAAAATAAAAAATTATCATCTCATTGTCCACTTTCCTCGTGTAAGATAAAGCGAAGAACGATAAAATATTTGCATCCATCAAAAGTAATGAAATATTCGCTTTACGTTACGAGGTTTTTGCTTTAAATGACTTTAATCCCTTCAAAAAAGATAGAAAGATCTAAACCAAATAAGGAATGAGAAATCACCTTTGCACTATTTTTAAAATAAATAAATAAATTTAAAATTTACATAAATCAAAATATTTTTTTAATAATATATCTCACTATTTTTTAAAATAAATACGCAACTTACCTTGTAGGGTAGGCTATATATCTAGCAAGCATTAACCCACAACCAACATCATAAAATAGAAAGGGAAATATGGGGAAAAATGAAAAAAATCGTGTTTAGGTGTAACCAGCAAATATTCTATTGGTGCAAGTTTGGTTACGTTAACCAATGAGCTGCTTCCAAATCACTCCAAAGTTTCCACCAAATTTCCTAAAAATTAATTAGGAAGGATGTAACATAGCAAGGGAGGGGCTGCGCACTATTGACTATTGAGCCACTCAAAGTCAAGACTTGAGGGCGGTTTCTATCTATTAATTGATGAAGACTATAAGATCCCTTCTTGTTTGAGAATATTACAGAGTTGAGTGAACATATTATATATGCATTAATTCGTATGTTTAACCACGTTAGAACAATTGCACCCACTTGATACGTATGTTATTAGCTGTAAGGCAATTTGTTGCATATTCATAAATATATCTTTGCACGAGAAATTAATGGGTGTGACACAAGTGGTTTGGTTTTGATCTAGTCCTAATGGGTGGCCGCTCATCCATTACTAATTAATGCCTAATGTTGGGACCATATGGCCGAAAAAATAGCACTCACGACTCCTTAAACATTTTTTTTTAATGATCGACCTCTTTTAAGACTTATTCAATATCAATCTATTTATTAACTTTACTATATATGATTCTAAATATATATTTATTTATATATTAACCTTAAATTGCTAATATTATATAATAAAAAATGTTATAACTTCAAAAAGATTTCACAGAAATAAATATATAAACTTATATAATTTTATATAATATGTTAAATATATTTTACAATAAAAATAACTCTATAATTTAATATATTATGTCAAATCACATCCGTTTATGAATTTACTTTTATAAAATTAATTTTTTTTATAGTTAAAACATTTCTCTTATAATAATAGACATCAAAGTACATAATCGTCATTCCAATTCACACCAATCCCATTTAATATATATATATATATAAAATATTAAGTTATGGGTTTCCAAATGTTACCTAAGAGCAATGGTATTGAATTGACTATTTTATTCTTTAAATTTTGATTATTATGTAACTTTTTCACTTTTAGCTAATCATTCAAAACTTAAAATCTACATTAGATTAGTCATCACACTCTCTATAATAATAAAATATTTTTATTTTTTAATTAATTTTATTTTCATAACCTCCTATAATCGCCTATAATTTCTAACAATTATATTTATTTTCATTTTCACAATCCAATAAACAAAATCGATATCAATATTATCAAAAAAATTTCATTAATCTTCAATATTCGGGAGAGGAAGAGGGAAGAAGAAAGAGAAATGAGACGCGGGAGAGAGAGAGCCAATATTAATAAACAATGTATTTAGAAGTGAAATAGTACTTTTCATATTTGATGAAAAAGATGAATTTACTGTAGCTGATATTTAGGATGAAAAGTGTTTGGCTAATTCAATGTGGACCAACTATTGATAAAGTTATTTAAATTTAGAGATGAAATATTATTTGAAGAAGCCAATATGGATGTTCTAAGAGCATTAGTATTGGATTGGCTATCCTATTCTTCAAATTTTGACTAATATATAACTTTTTCACCTTTAGCTAATCATTCAAAACTTGAAGTCCATATTGGATTAGTCATCACATTCTCTATAATAATAAAATATTATTATTTTTTATTATTTATATATTTTTATTAATTTTTATTTTATTTTCATAATCTTTAATAACCTCCAACAAATCATATTCATTTTTATTTTCATAATTTAACAATCTATAATATAATAATCTCATATATATATAGATAGTAAAATCTCATATGAATAAAAATATTATATCTATAATATAATAATCTTAAAAAATACTTTTAGACTTGTTATAGTTCTTTTCATATTTGAAGAGAAGAATGGATTTACTGTAGCTTATAGTTTGGATGAAAACAATTTAGCTAATTCAATGTGGAGCAAATATGGATGATGTTTGCTAAATTTGAAGATGAAAAGGTATTTGGCTAATCCAATATGGATGTTCTAAGGAGTCATTTGAATTAAGTCTACTTTCTTAATCTATTTCATCATTATAATTTTTTTAAATTTTTATATAAAATATAATAAATAATTTAAGTTTTTTAAAATCTTAAAATAATAATATTAAAAAATAATATTTTAATAATATTTTATTTAATTTTTAACTTTCTTATCTCATCCCATTTCATTTCATCATCTAAACCGATCCTAAATATTTTGTTACAGGTTACATATATGTGCAGTCTATTTGATTTCGTAAAATCATTTACGAGGGGATTAGAAATACTTTGCTGGTGGTAGGTACGTCCACGATCTTTCGTTTGAACTTTCTATAGGATTCAAATGAGCTTATTAGCTTTGGCTATGTCCTATTTTTCAGGTACGTCTACGTTGGTCTCGTCTAACCCCCATTCACCTATGAATAATGATAGGGTTACTACCTTACTACTACTACTACCCATTTATTATTCTTTTTATATTTAATTTTTTTTTAATTTTTTAATTTTACTTAATGATTAAGGAAGTGTATATTAATAAATATATATATTTTTTTAATTTTTTCTTAATGATTAAGGATGTTAAAAAAATATTTAAAAAAAATATTTAAAAAAAAATAAAAAAAAAATAAAAAAACTTAAAATACCTTTTGGTAGTAAGTGGGTAGTAATAGGGTAGTAAGCCTATCACTGCCCTTCACCTATTCCAAAATTTATGTTATACCATTTTTCAAACGTTTAAAAGTCAAAATATACAACACTTTTAACGAAGGCAGGGGTAGTTCCGTAATACCACAAAATCCAGGCGTTGTTTAACATTCTCTCAAATCATAAATACCAAACCCCGACCCCGAACCCCCAAACGCAGCACCAGACCCTCGAGAGGGAAAGGAAAAATCTCACACCAGCCGGAGCCACTCTGTTCCCCGGTGAGTTAACTCGCTACTCACTCAGATACCGATACTTCCCTATATCGAGAGAGAGGCCCGCACACGGAATTTTGATTTGTAGAAGAGCGAGGAGATGGGCTCGGAGCTGATTTTCAGAGGCCATGAGAGCCAACCCGTGTCGGACACGTACTCGCCGAAGCGACCGAAGCCGTGGCTCTCCGTAACGCGTCCGATTCGGTACATGCTGCGGGAGCAACGGCTCGTCTTCGTCCTCGTTGGCATTGCTATAGCGACCCTCGTTTTTAGTCTCCTCCCCTCCTCCTCTCCGTCCCGCGTCTCGTACGGGCACGGATATGTCCCGATCCACGAGACCAACTTCGACTCCGACGCGAACCGGATGCTCCACGACAGGCCCGCCCTTTACGAGCACCGTTCCCCCTTCCAGATGTACAATTCGGGCGGGAAGGTACCGCTGGGCCTGAAACGCAAGGGGCTCAGGATCGTGGTAACGGGTGGGGCCGGGTTCGTCGGGTCCCATCTAGTGGACCGGCTGATGGAGCGAGGGGATAGCGTGATCGTCGTCGATAACTTCTTCACGGGGAGGAAAGAGAACGTGATGCACCACTTCGGGAACCCCAGGTTCGAGCTCATCCGGCACGATGTCGTCGAGCCTCTCCTGCTCGAAGTCGACCAGATCTACCACCTCGCTTGCCCTGCCTCTCCAGTCCACTACAAGTTCAACCCCGTCAAGACCATCATATCCTTTTCAATCAATCAACGTGTTTTTCATAGACGCTCCTCTTATTTATTTTTCTTTTCTCCTCTTTTTTATCATCTGTGTTTCCTTAATTGCGAGTTTTTTCTCACAAGACCAATGTGGTGGGAACCCTGAACATGCTGGGGCTGGCAAAGAGGGTCGGTGCGAGGTTTTTGCTAACGAGCACCAGTGAGGTGTACGGAGATCCCCTGCAGCACCCCCAGGTCGAAACCTACTGGGGAAACGTCAATCCCATCGGTGAGTTCACGTTTTTTCACTGTCTATTTTCTCTTTTGCGGCATTCTATTACGCCGGCGCCAACTTGATTTAGACATCACGCGTTTCCTTTCTGTCCGGCGGACGGCGTTTCGTTTTTGTCGAGACGGTGCACCTTAGCATGGTTTCAAGGTGCTGGTCTAATTAGCGCTGGAACAGGGAGTAAGTGTAGTAGGATTCCAGTTGTCGTTGGTTTGAAAGTCGGGCCACGTGGCCATGGTTGTGGGTCTCGCGACTTCAAAAAACGAGTAGTCCGTGATTGACGGGTCTACTAATCTAACGGTGTAGATTGCGTCTTGAATTTAATTTTTTCTCCCTCTCCCGATCAATGGCTTAGAACAGTAAAAAGGGGGAGAGTTGGAGGGCATTGGTGTAATCTCGATAGAAAAGAAACGTGTAGTTTTCTTTTTCTGTTTTTTTTTTTTCAAAAAAGAAGTAGATCTGACAGTTTCGTTTGGGAATCCTGTCTGTTCGACAGGTGTTAGAAGTTGTTACGACGAGGGAAAGCGTACGGCTGAAACGTTGACCATGGACTACCATAGAGGTGCAGAAGTTGAGGTGAGTAGCTATATAACATTGTTAATTGAGAAATAGAGTGGTCCCCACTATTGTTTTTATTTTTTTGTGTTATGTCTGGAGTATCATGAATGGATGAATGTATGTAACTATGTATGTACATGGGCTTGTTTTGTTGCTTTGCAGGTTAGGATTGCGAGAATATTCAACACCTACGGGCCTAGAATGTGCATCGATGATGGTCGTGTCGTGAGCAACTTTGTTGCCCAGGTTGGTAGATCTTTGAGGATATTCTCGCAAAATGAGCTGTCTTTTTTTTTTTTTTAAATTAATTAATTAGTTTCTTAATGATTATTAATGGTGATGTTGTGTAGGCATTAAGAAAGGAGCCTTTGACTGTTTATGGTGACGGGAAGCAGACTAGGAGCTTCCAATATGTATCTGACCTGGTAAGTGAATAGTACTGGTTTCTTTGCCACGTTGGAAATGGGTGTTTGTTTCTACTTTATTTATTCTGTTTGATGGTGCCAAAATAATAATTTTAGGCCTTTTTTCTTTCAATTGCAAGTTGGTTTTGATGCGCTTTTTAAATCTCCAATTGCTTCTTATACCATATTACTTGAATTTTCAATGGTTAAAGATTTAAGGACAAGATCGCTATACTTTGATTGGAAGTTCCTAACCGGATGCAATTGCTTTAGGCTTGTTTGTGGTATATGGCTACTTGATAGAAAGATTGGTATTATGCATAGCTTAGCCTAAAATACATATTATTTGCCCCGTGTGCGTGATGGTGATGATGCATATAAAATAACACAATTTGTGGAAATTTGGTGCCTAAATTGGAAGTTATATATAGTTGGTGAGCTGGTAGAGCAATTGCCATCATGAAGCATACATCATTTTTTTTTAACGAGCAGCATACATCCTTGTTTGTTAAAGAAAATTATTGTATATGCCTCAGAAAGTACACTGAATTTGTTTATATGTGCATGCGTGTGTTGGGCGCCAAATCAGTTCCAGACTACTTAAAATAGTAAATGTCTTGCCTTGTGGTATATAGGTCCAAATGGGTTTCCTTGTCTCTATGTCTATTCATAAGTTTGTTACCTCTATTTCTCATGAGGCATACATCAATTTCCGAAAAGAGCCAATTTGACAGCCTAAGGCAGGCCTGTCATTTTAATTGCCCGGCCACCTTGATATAAAACATGGTCCAGATTGCAGAGCCAATTGGAATTCTTTCCGAACTGTAAAAGTTGAAAGCAGGATCCCTATGTTCATTTCAGCATTTAATTGATCATACTTGTATGAAAATTTACATTTGATGCCAATTATGGTAAAACCATGGAAAAGGAGATGCCTTCTGGGGTAGTTGGGTATCTGTGGTAGGCTGGCATTCCATTGACTAAAATACCTATGTAATTGATTTCTTAAAATAGGTATCTGGGGTAGGCTTTTCACTAGAACAAAATGGGTAGGTTCTATTTAATACCATGAATGGTTGCCTCCACAACGCATTATCAGAAGGTTTTTTGTCTCATTAGTGGTCCCAACTGTGAGAGGGATTGATGTGGAACAGTTGATGTTGTAAAAAAAGTCCAAAATGAAATTGGTAATATGGTTTTTTCCATTTTGATTAGTGTTTTTTATGGTAAACTTGCAATTACGGTTAGTAACTACTGCTTAGGGTTATGGAGATCGTTTAGTTTGATGTGTGCTATGTGTGCTACTATAGGTGGAGGGTCTGATGCGCCTTATGGAAGGAGAACATGTGGGACCTTTCAATCTTGGAAATCCGGGTGAATTCACCATGCTTGAGCTTGCTCATGTAAGTTTATTGCTCTTCTTATGGATTGCATCCCTTTTCTTTGGAGTTTCCTGTTCCATGCCATTTCTTTTAGGATAGAATTAATTTTTGTTGCCCTTTATGATTCTTAATGTTTAGATTTTTTACTTTTAGAGAAGACAAAGTGGCCCTGCCCAACAGAGCTCTGTTGTAGCAAATATTACAATTATATGATACCAATAATTTATTTTTGAGCTCTATTATTGATGCCAGGTGGTCCAGGAAACAATTGACCCAGATGCAAAGATAGAGTACAAACCCAACACAGAGGATGACCCACACAAAAGGAAGCCTGATATCACCAAGGCTAAAGAGCTACTTGGTTGGGAACCAAAGGTGGAACTTCGCAAGGGCCTTCCTCTAATGGTCTCGGACTTCCGAAAACGCATCTTTGGAGACCACAAGGAAGGCGTTTCCACAACCACCATGTAATTCTAAGCCACCATATATAGTTTTTAAGAGTGACAGAGGGAAATTAAGGATCATTGTCTGGGGAATAGGTTTTCCCCCCTCCCGACAATACAGCAACAACACCAGAAACAGCAGTGCAGCATGTGAGCTCGTTTATCCGTCTTTACAATAGGTATTTAGAGGTGTACCTTGTGGCATTTTATTTTTATCTGAGGTTTGTAATTTCTGGGTTACTGCCCCCTTCGCCGCTTAAATAGATTGGTGATTCCCAAAGTGCTTTTTAAGTCCTATTATTTGTTACGAGGCCTGCAGCAATTGCTTATATCCTCTGCATCTATCATAATTCCTGTTTGAATTGGACTAGCTTGCAGATGAACCATGGATTTCTTGCTCAAAATTTAATTTTTCCAATTAATATCTGCATTTGTATACTTGGAAACTTGATAGTTTTTCACATTTTTCTTTCCCATAATCAATTAAAGCAGATTCTGTCTTTTGAAGTGTTTCATTTTAGATTTGAGAAATTATTAAGTTCTAATAAAAAAAAAAATTATTATTATTTGAGATTGAATAAGGAAATGATAATAAAAAAATGAAATACTTTCGAAGAGAAAGTCAAAAGACAATATTCCGCTGAGAGTTCCATGGAGTAGATTGTTACCCCTCGAGCCTCGTCATAAGAAAAGTGTCAATAACGACAACCATTTCACAGGTGGATTCAAAAGCAGTTCAGTGTTGGGTGGCTTTCACAAGTTCCCCTTTTCGACAGCTGAAAGGCTGTCAACTACCATCGTTTAAATTAGAGAAGTCAAGGAAAATTCTTCTGATGCCTGATGGGTCCCTTTTGGTGAGCAGTGTAACTCGGAATTTGTGCCCTGTCATCTTCGAGCAATTCTAACAGTAGTTCGATAAAAACAAATGGGACAATGCTACGTTACTATCAAATGTGTAACATTAGTACTAATAAATTTTTTTATTTTTTAATGTTTTTTAAACATCCTTCAAAAAATAAACAAATATAAATTTACTAATAATTATTTTCTTAATTATTAAATTATATATATATATATATGAGTGAACGTATTTAATAGACATACTATTATTTTCCAAACAAATAAATGACAAATCACGAGCAACTAATCTTGTTTGATTTTGGTGGATAAGAACTCGTTATAATTTTTTTAAATTTTTTTATAAAATATAATAAATAATTTAATTTTTTTTAATTTTAAAATAAAATTATATTAAAAAATTATATTTTAATAACATTTTTTTTTATCTGTATAATCAAACCAGTACAAAACAATCCACAACAAAACTGCCAGGTGATGCAGAACTTGAACGACACGTAATCATCATAGAGCTTTAATTCAAGACTGCCCGATATCATTTTTTTTTTTTTTTTTTTTGCATATTACTATTTTGTGGGAGATTGTAAAAACGACTATAATTATTATAAGACTCAAAACACTGTGTCATCAATTTCTGTCCGGTTTTAATTTTTAGAATTTGAATACTCTAGGCAAACCTAAACAGGTTGTCACGGCTATTTTATTGAAAACGAGCTTTGTATTTGTGTAACGCTTTTATAATGATTGATATTTAATTCTATATCCCGACATCTTGAATTCTTACGCTTTCCAATGATATGCAACACACATCGAAATATTTGAATGTGGTCGATGCAAGTGATTAGACGGTGGATGTAAAAGTGTTTTATCTCATTATTATCATTATAATTTTTTTAATTTTTTATATAAAATATAATAAATAATTTAAATTTTTTAATTTTTAAAATAATAATATTAAAAGATAATATTTTATTCAACTTTCATTTCAATTTATCTCATTTTAACTCACTATCCAAATGGCACGTAAGGCTATATTTGAATTTCAAGATCACCTCCACTCATTTCAAACTAATAATTAATGGGACCAATTATTTTTTTTAACTTTTCATCAAAAGTTATATTCATCTCAATTTATTTCATATATTTAAACACATATTTTAATATATTTACATTCAAACAAATCTCAATGGAACTTACAAAATACTATTATTTATAAATTAACTCAGATTATTTGAAATCACCCCATCATGTGGCTCTTTTTGGATGTTGAGATAGTCTCAACCTATCTCATTTTCATCTCAATATCCAAATATTACTTAAATACAAACACTTTTCAATTTCAAAATTTTAACTTTTTCACTTAATCATTACAATTTTCTCAAATTTTAAACAAAACGCAAAAAAATTTCAACTTTTTCAAATTTCAAAATAAAAATAATATTAACAAATAAAACTTTTTTTATTCAATCTTTTCTCTCTTATTTTTCAAAATCTCGTAAAACATCTTAAACTCAAACTATTTCAATACAATTCACATGTTATTTTACTATTATTTACAAATTTTTCATCTCAAGTCCAAATCTAGACAGACTCGTTTGGTATCACATATGAGATGAGATGAAAGTTGAATAAAATATTATTAAAATATAATTTTTATTTTAAAATTTATAAAAATTATATTATTTATTATATTTTATGTGTGAATTTATAACAGTTATAATAATTAAATTAAATAAGATAAAATTAATTAATCAGATGATTTGTATAACCAAACGAGTAAATCTTTGGCATAATTATAGCTAGTGTGAAGTATATGCTCTACGTACTGCAATCACCGGCCGAGACGTACGCATGAGAAAACAGGCCACTTATTTCAATTCCTTTTCAAAATTCACTTCAAATTTTGGGAGGAAACGAAGACCGCTATAGATCGTACTCGTCATACAGAAAAAGATTATTTAGGAGCAGACACAAGCACGCGATCGGTTAAAGAGTGGGCTACATAGCAGAGTGATGGAACATCCGGCGCCGTCCCCTCAACCCACAAAGATAGCTGCTGCTTTGCCTTCGTCTGTTTATTGTGGCAGGTGATGCAGCGGAGGCGACGGCTATCTCAATGCCATTGTTAAATGAGTGGTGAGACGTTGGTCGAACGGTGACAGCGTTGTTATCGCTCGTGTGCTTGCCAAGCCAAGCTATGATGTCCGCAAACACAATCTCGACGTTCTCGTCGGGCTCTCCAGACGTTAAACCGTGCCACATTCCTGGGTACAATTTTATAGTCTTGTCTAAGGTGCTGGCTTGCTCGTACAATGCCCTACTTACTTCTGGGTCTGTCACTGTATCTGCTTCTCCATGCAACACAAAGAATGGAAGGGTCACCTGCACAAATACCAGTCAGCCATAAAAAAAAAAAAAAAGGGAAAAGAAAAAAGACGTCTGCTATGATTGTCACTAATAATAATAAAAAAAGAACAGTAGTTTGAAAGCAAAACGACAACCTCGTTTAAACTTTCTTCAAGGCTCATGCTTGTTCTCAGCATCTCTAGTGCAGTTTTCAGCCGAGGCTTGTCTTGGTAAATCAACTTGTTGCTCCTTATCTGTGTCCATCATGGAATTAAGAAAATAGATACGCAGCTTGACTTAGATCTTCAGAGAATGGCTAATTTATTCTAATGATCTTATTGATTACAATTGCAGATAAGTAATCTTACTTCTTCTCGCTTGATAGGGTCTTTGAAGGCCGCATCGATGACATCCTTTGTGGGAACTATCTTCCATTTTGGAATAATATCTTCAACTCGCGTCAAGATATTCACAATCACAGGGTGTGGCTTCACCTTCTCGGAGATCTACCAATGTATCCACATAATCTCACGTCAACTTTTTTGGGGGATGGAGAGTACTAATTAAACAATATATAGTTATTGGCATTTAATCAAACAAGCTAAGTTCGATTTTATCTCATGGAAAGTATACATATACCTTACACATGGGTGCAACAAGAACAGCACCATTCCAAAAAGAAGGGTCCTTTTTATGCAAAAGTAGGGCCACTGCCCCTCCCATCGACTCTCCATACAAGAACCTGCACTTATTCCTGTACTCTTCCTGCACTGAGAAGTTAACCATTGTGAATATATTTTAGGGGCCGGGGTACTATTGGATATTATATATTACGATCTATCAGTGGCTAATTGAGATGATGATGATGATGATCATAAATCAGAAGCATACCGCTAACTGACTTGAAGAAATCATAGCAATCATTAACGATGTTTTCGAACTTCTTGATGTAACAACGAGCACCCTTAGACCGTCCATGTCCTTCGTAATCAATCCCAAACACAGCATATCCCGCCCGCGCAAGCCTGATCCCACATTCTGGAACAACCAATATCTCATCATGTCAATCCACTGGGCATCTGTTAAAACACATTTTCCAAAGATCTTTTCCAATCTTTCCACGAGTTTTAGAGGACAATGATTTGAAACAATACGCGGTGATTAACTTTAGTATTATTCACTCTGCTTACCCAAAAAGAGACGCTCTTTATTGTTCCAGTCGGAGCCTGACCCACTTACGATTCAAGCACATATATATCTCATTTGTCGTGTAGCAAAACAGCAACGTAGATGGTATTGATTGGTCCTTTTACGATTTACCCAATTTCAGTTCGTTCATGACCATAATAAACAATTCTTATGCCTATGATCCCTTCCTCATAAAACATAAGAAAATGAGTTATTTTTAGATATTTTCAGGTATTTATTATTAATTTTTACTATTATTTATTATTGTTCATCTATTATTATTTTTTTATTATTATTCACAAAATATCTAAAAATACATCACTACTCAAACACAACCTAAGTATTTAAGTTCTAACACTTGACAGATATAGATATAATATATATTACGTGAATCCTACTGGTATTATTTGATGTCGTTTTTATAAGATTTTTGGACAATATGAACCCGATCGACAAGTGCATAATATCGAGTTCATATTGTGCTTATATTTCTTTCTCTTAAAATAATTAGATCGAATAATTAAAGAGGATTGCAATTAATAGCTAGCGTAGTTCTAACACCAACAATAGTTAGTTATTTTTATTATAATTTAAAGATAATTAAATAATTTAAACGAAGTTTTTTAATGAGAGAGAATTAAAGGAGGATGTTTAAAGTGAGACAAACACTATAAATAATGACAGCTGGTTCGATACAATTATATGTTAAATTAAACACGTGTGCATATACCATCGATGATAATATTTTCATCATACATTAATGCAGTTCTCACCTGTCCTCACTATTATTAATGTACATTAATCCGAAGGTATTCTATTCTTTTGATATTGGAAATTGTCGTAGTTCATGAGCTTTTCGCATTTCTTTCCTTCTTTTTATATATATAATTGTTTTTTCAAAAGATAATACCACATGGAAGAGGAAAAGAAAAAGCGAGGGTTTCAACAGTACTAATCTTAATAATCATCACGAGCCTCAGGGATTTTGGTAATTTTCTTTTTCCCAAAAACCAAGAAGAAGATAAGATATATGATGTGGTCACCAGACACCAGTGCTCTCTGATGGGTTTGTCCTGTGAGGTCACTTAGGATTAGGAAGACATCGTTGGTGCAGAGGATATGGACAGACAACAAATGGTCGATAAACTTTATCTTAAAAAAAATATTAAAAAAATAATAAAAATTTCAAATCCATTATGTAGTAGTAAAAATGTGATAGAAAATAATAAATCTATGATTATTCATGTTAACTATCTCTCGAGAGAAAAGTTATTATGGTAAGTCTATTATTAAAAAATTATTTTTTTTTTATATATATTCTGAATTTATACATTTATTTCAAAAACAAGTGTACCAGATATATTTATCTAAATAGCAAGTACAATTTAATAGGCTTCGGAAAAAATTAAATGCCAATAATAGACATTTTAGTGTGTGGTCACTAGCTCCACAAAAGAATCGATGTGGTTGGGTCGAGAGTTCAAGTACGGATGTACAAGAGACTTTTGTAATTACCTAATAATAGATGTTACACCAAAAATGAGACACTTTTTTCCTTTTTTGTGTGCGATGGCGGTGACCGTGATCATCAGAAGTGGGTAGTATTTTCAGATCAAAATATTTTAGAATTTCATTACAAATTCTAAGCTTAGATTTGGAAAGAGAATTTTATAATATCAAGAGATGATATAATATTTATTTACATTTATTATTTAAAATATTCGCTAATATAACAATAAATATTATAGAGCTCACATTTTTCGTGTATGTTTCTCTTTCAATTTAAAAACTAGAATTGTAACAAAAAAAAAAAATCTAGCTTTCTCACAAGAAAAGTACCTTATGTATGCTAGTTCCTACATATAATGTCTTAGGTGAACAAATTTCTGGTTGAAATTTGGAAAGTGGCTTATGGATGGTTAGAATTTTGAAGCTTGCCAATAACGGCATCTTAGGGGTGGTGGTGGTGGTGGTTAGGAATGGGATATTCCATCTGGAATTATAGATCAAGATTTAAGTTGTGTTTGGATAGTGAGATATTATGTGAAGTATTTTAAAAATATTATTTTCACTACCCAAAAGATTCACAGAGATCATAAAATCCAGAGAGATAGAAATAAAAAGTTATTGAACTTGGTGTAGATACATTGTATGATCCCTCTCTCTAAAACCAAGGATTTGTTCTTTAATGCAGTAAAACTATTAATAATAGGGTAAGCAGGCTTTGGTCTTTTGGACAGGTTAGGTGAACAAATTTCTGGCTGAAATTTGAAAAGTTACTTATTGGGGGTAGTTGGAACTTTGAAGCTTTGCCAATAATAGTTTCTTAAAGGGTCGGTGTGGCAACTTTTCTTTTTGGTATTTTTGTAACTTTTTTCGTTTTTTGGATTTCTTTAATTTGTACATGTTAAAAGATGCAAGTGATCAGAGAAAGATGTAAATCATTAAAATCACATTGAAGTTCATACCCACAACCTTTTGTCAATTGAATGCAAAGATAAAAGAAAAGGGAAAGGAAAAAAAAAAAGATTAATTAACGTGACCATTCGATGTTTTAAAATATTAGATTAGGCTCGCGAAAATTTTTTATTTTATTTTATTTAATTATTATAATTTTTTAACTTTTTTATATAAAATATAATAATCAATTCAATTTTTTTATAGAACTAACAAAGTGGAAAAGAAAAAGAAAAATGAGTTGTTTGAGAGAATTTATTACCTCTCATGAAGCCGCTGCACTCCATGCCATAACCTGCAAACTCCATTAATCGATACGAATTTAATAATCGCACCTATCAGAACAGAGAGCTCTGATAGAGAGAGAGAGAGAGAGAGAGGTACCATGGCAAAGGAAAACAAGAGCGTTTGGAGAAGAGAAAGGCAGCCATCTGCAAGTAAAGAGCTGCACTCCTCTTGGATTTCTTATATATTCCTGATATTTGTTTCAACATCATAACTTTTCTGTTTTTGGAAGCCATTTGAACACCCAGAAGAAAGAAACAAAAGACAATAATAAAGCTAATTAAATGAAGAAGAAAAATATGGAAGATACTTACTTCTTGAAATACAAAGGCCTCCTCCATCTTCTTCATGCTAGAGCTCAGAACACAAAGATTCAGCAACCCAATTAAATCAGATCTTCCATGCTTACGTTCACAAGTAATAGATCTATCATCTATAATAGCTCTTCAAAGATAAGAACAGGACAGGAGATGGATGATGATGTTTGCTTATGTAGTCAAAGAGACGTTCTGGTTCATGAGGAGGCAGAGAGCTTTTTGGAACATACTAGCAAAGTTGGAATATATATATGTAGAGAGAGAGAGAGAGAGAGAGAGATGCCTCTTATTTGGGTATTTAATTATTTATTTATTTATTTTGGGTATTGAAGGAGCCCATCCCGTCTTTGCAGTGAAAAACTTCAAGACGGGAAAATGGACGTTGGCTGTATACACAATATTTTTTTAACATAATTACTTAACATAATTATGTGTTGTTTATGTATAACAGTTCGTTTGGCTGAGGCGACCCTCCAACATGGTCTCAGTCCTTATCATGAACGACGGCGTCATGTTATCCAGAGGCTCGGAATCTTTGAATTGTATGACAAAGATATGGAAAAGTCACTCTGCCGCCCCACTCATACCTGGTGTGACTGATCGGTGATTTTATTTATTTATTTATTTATTTAATGATAATAAAAAAGAGAATAATTTTAAGAATATTGATGTATTTTTTTATTTTTTAAAAATATTTAAATATATTAAAAAAATAAAAATTTTAAAAATACTGTACAATAAGACCGAGGGGCTACTACTCCAAAGATATACGCTAGAAACTCTTTAAAGAAATTTGAAGAACAAATTTCCTATTGGCTATATGATGATATATTACTGTTTGGACGTAATCCAATTCACATCCCAGTTACGAACATGATCTACTCCATGATGTCTACCCAAAACCTTGAACAGTACTTTCTTTCCACTTGCAATAATAATAAAAAAAAAAACTTTTCCAACTCTTTTGAACTGTAGACGATGCGTAGAGCATCACATGATTAATTGTTGTCAACTCAACTCCAATTAGGTTAAGTAATTCAGTTATTGTTCTCTATATTATATGTTTATATATAATTAATATTGACACTCACATTAATTCGACCATTGCGTGTGTTAAAGCAAATTCATCACTCTCAATAGCATTTATTTCGTTAGATCGTGTTCAGAAGTCATGTATTCAAATCACGGGAGCGAAAATCGTCGCGAGGGAAGGATTGTTTGGAGCCTAAGTTTGAATTGAGAAATACTCTTTAACATATTTCATCTCATCTCATTATTATAATTTTTATAAATTTTCATAAAAAATATAATAAATAATTCAATTTTTTTAAATCTTAAAATAATAATAATATTAAAAAAAAATATTATTCTAATAATATTTTATTTTATTTTAAACTTTTATCTCAATTCATTTCATTTCAACTCAACTCACTATCTAAACCTAACCTAGTCTGCCCACATTACCCAGTTGTAATCGCTATTTGAAATTATTCTAAAAACTGGCATACCGAGTGCGACAATAATATTTATTTTTAATATGCTTAATTTATCACGAAATGAGAGGTTTGGATTCAGATATGAGTTGAGATAGATTGAGATGATTTGTGAATAGTAGAATAAAAATTAAATTATTTATTATATTTTGTGTATGAATTTTGAAAAGTTGTTTTAAAATTTAAAAAAATTAAATTGTTTATTATATTTTACGAAGGAATTTAAGAAAATTGTAATAATGAGATCAAATAAGATGAGTTAAGATGAATTTTAAATACATACAAGACCAGATTTTCCCTTATAATCATTTCTAAGTTTGAAGGGGATTGGATTTGTTTTAATAACCATTACTCTCACTCACAAAAACTTTCTCCCTGATGTTTATGCTTGACACTTGCTCATGAGATTTTAATAATTGAAATGGAAATCAGGTATCTCTCATTTTTCACATTTTGACTCGAGTTTTAAATTTGATAAATTCAAAGCGTTTTGCCTTTTGATATGTTACGTCTGAGGGGCTCCCAGTAATACTACAAATCATACTTTTATCTCACTTTCTTTCTATTATATAAAATGTATTTTTATCTTTTTATCATTTTTTTAAAATAAATATAAAGATTGATAGATACTGTCACTTCATCATAATAAAATGAGAGTAAGATAATAGTATAATTTAAAGAATTTTCTGAAAGTCTCCATGACCGAAGTTGCAAAAAAGTGCACAAACGCATTAATTATGAAGTAAAAATTCAAAATTTTAATATAGAGACAAAATATTATTTTAATATTTAATTCATAAACTAATAATGAATTTTAACCATCAAAACAAACTAATATTGAAATTTTAAAATAAACCCGAATTGTGTTGAGTCAACTTTTATTGATGTAACTTAGAAAGAAGTGGTAGCTCATGTAGGGAAAATGTATATTTGACGAAAATGACAAATCACATATTAATATGTAGTGTAGGGGATGAAAATTAGAATTTTTCTTTAATTTAATATGCCCGAAGCAAAGTTTATCAATTATCAAGTTTAAAACTTGTGTCTTGATGTTGATGAATGAAAGTGCACGTGTACATGATTTCTGAAATTTTCTAGTAAAAATTATAACAAAGAATAAAGTTATGGACCTAATTTATTTTAATAATCACCGATAAACTTTTTAACTAGATAAAAAACAATTCAAATATGATAAAAAAAAAGGACCACATTTATAAAAGCGAGATGAAAGTAAAATAATAGTGAAATATATACCATGCAACATAACTCAATAATCAATGATTATGTTTTCTCTCAAGTTAAGGTATGATGATTTTTGGATATCACTTACAAGCTTCTCTTATTTAATAAGTTTTGCATGTGAAGGTACGAGTATTGCTGCAAATCCCATTCTTTACACGCGAAAATACATAGAAATTTTGAAAAAGAAAAAAGGAACTTTCTTGAATCATTGAATAATAAATTGTAAAACTTTTGTTATTAAGAGTAATGCTACAGATCAGCCCTTGTTCACGGCTAATCTGTAGCACACCTTACGTGTGCATTTTTTTTTAACGCAAAATGCATCACTCAATTCATCTACCTCTCTCTCTCATCAGCTCTCTCAGACCGATGGAAAGCCTCACCCGATTCTCTTCAACTCATCCCGGCGTCGCCGTGGGCCGCCCAGCCTCACCACCACCACAGGCAACTTCCCCTCACCCCGGCGATCAAGCTAGCCTCCACCTATCTCCCCCATGAGCAGCCCTCTCTCTCCCTTGCAGTAACCCAACCAAAATGGGTTTCACCCATTTTTCTCCCATTGCGCCGCCGTATGCTGCCACCTAGACCACCGCACCTCCACCACCTCTCGTAGACCCAGCCACCACGAACCCCATCTCCCTCTCCGTTGCACACACGCAAGCTACTCATAAATGGTGGGTTTCGCACGAGCGTCGTGCGTCGATTCTAGCCCCATCGAGCACCTCCCTTGACTACCGCGACTCCTCCCCGAGCCAGCCAAACCCTCCACCTCTCTCTCGCTCTCTCTATCTCGAATTCGGACAGTGGGGGTGCGAGGAGGATGGGCAATAGGGGAGGAGAGATAAGAATTTCAAAAATGAAATGTGTGAAATGAGAAAGAAGTAGGTTTTGTTACGAGGGTATTTTTGTCATTTTACTAGTGTGTTTTGGATGATTCCAAACATGGACTGATGCAAATATTATTTCTGTTATTAATAAGTAAATCACTCATATTTCGTTATATTATATCAATTTATAAACTTATTTTTATAAAATATTTTGTATAGACCTAATACTTCTCTTCGAAAAAACTCAAAAAAGAAGCATAAATATTAAGGGCTTACTTAGAAATAGATCTTATTCGAAAATAAATTCTGATCTGATCTGATCTTCTTTCTAAACATAATTCAATTACAAACATTTTCAAATTAATTATTATAACTTTTTCAAACTTTCTAATAAAAAATAAAAAATAATTCAACTTTTTTAAATCTTCAAATAAAAATAATATTATAAAATAATATTTTAATTTTATCATATTTTTTATTTAACTGTTTCTCTCTCATCTCTCAAAATTTTAAAAATATTCAATTCAAACTATTTCACAACTATTTATAAAATTTTCATTTTTATTTTATCTCACTCCCTAGACCAGCCCTGGATCTAGGCACCTGCACCTTCAGTAAAAGATCAATAAATATCGAACCAATAATTCACAGGAATGGTGGCGGATTGCTGAACAACCAACCCTCTTAAATTTAGGGGGAAAGAAAAATCAATAGTTCACCTAAATTTATTAACCATATGTACGAAAACGAATTGGAAAATATAACTCAAAAAATAAAAGATACCATTGACGTAAGTTTGACAAAAGTCCGGTGTCAAAATCACCAGGAAATGACATCTGGGTGGGTCCACTCCGTTTGATTATGATTCATGAAAGCAAGCAATGGATCCCCGAGTCAGAACTTCCGAAACAATCACTTTCTATTTATTTGAAAGACCTTTTCCTTGGAGGTGACGCTTTCCGATAAATTAATTTAAACATGCTAACGACCATCCAAACGTGCAAATGTGGTAGAGAGACAAAGAACAAACAGATAAATAAACAATTCGCGTACAAGTTTTGTATGATACATGTTACATGGAACAAACAGTTCCATAATACAATTCGCGTACAAGTTTTGTATGTTTTTTGGATGGTGGCTGGGAGATATAAATCTGACAGAAACTCATATAACATTTGACATATCAGGCATGGGCTTTTCAGGTTCTAACCAGTTTAATCCATAAAATCTCTAATCGAAGCAGACACAGACAATGACACAGGCAGGCAAGCAGTTCCATAGCGATTGGAATGGAAGGAGGCCATGGTTGACATGGCAGCAGTAGGAGGTCATGTAAAACGAAATGCCACATTTTTTGGGTAAATAGGAACAAAAGTTCAAGAAATGACTAAGCCAATGATAGGTGGCCTACCATTGCCGTGACTTGGTATATTATACTTACTCAAACAAACTTGCATCATTCATGTTGATTGTTACTTTAAAAAAAAAAAATATATTGATTGGCTTGTCAACCAATCAACCTTTGCAGGAGCAAATTCTAACTAGAAAACCAGCCTTCCGGAAAATGGAAGGAAAATGACATAGAGCTTTGAATTTCAGTGAGGTCACGTATCAATGAGTCAATACAAAAGTAAAACAAAATTGGACAAGTCACAATTCAAGAAAATAATCTGAGAGATTTAAGAGGATTACGGACATTGGGGTAAAAGGATGAACCAGTCAACAAGCTTGAACATCTAGTAAATTGAGTAGCACAAACAAAGCTCATTTCATGTTGACAAAAGACGAAACCAAATTAAACCTTTAATTCACCTCAAAATTGGAATAGTTGACAAATTGATCTTCGCATAGTCACCAAGGAAAATATATTTGATGGGTCATACTAGTATTTGGTGGTTGGTAAATACAGCAGATGGTGAGAACTACCTTGTTCCTCAGCTTCAGGCTTCCACCGAGAGATGCTTCAAGATGTTCTAGAATAGTCTGCAGCAGCACTGAGGGCAGAAACCATACCAGCCACCCCAACTACCTGTGTCCAGCTACGTGTCCTAGCAGCAACAGCTGCCCCTGCTACAGCACCCGCAACCAAACCATTCACCTGTGAATGGCAAAAAAGAAAAGAAGAAACTAAGCATGGTTTGGATAGAGTTAAGATGAAATGATTTGTGAATAGCAGTGAGATATTTGAGTTGAGATAAGATGAATTAGACATGGTTTGAGTTAAAATGTTTTATGGAATTTTGGGAAAGGAAAGAGAAAAAGTTGAAAATATTATCAAGTTAAAATATTGTTAAAATATTATTTTTGTTTTGAGATTTGAAAAAATTGAATCGTTTTATGTGTTTTATTTGAAAGATTGAGAAAGTTGTAATAATTAGATAATGATTAGATGAAAAAGTTGAAAATTTGAAATTGAGAAGTGTTTGTATTTTTTGTGTTTGAATATTGAGATGAGATGGAAGCATCTCTCTATCCAAACCAGGCCTTATATTACCCTACATCAGTTCATCAAACTGTATCCATATTCTACAACTCCTCTAATGATCATCACTGTCCTACGTAGGCAATCATGTCACAATTATTTTTTTTAAAGTAATCTCTACTCACACAAATGCTGATAACAAACGGTAAAATCTTGATTAAAAAGAAGGAATTCTGGAGGATTTTGTATGAGCTCCCTGAATTTAGTTCTTTTTTCAGCTCATGTTGTAACACCTTAAAGAAAGTGCTAGACTATCTCTGCATTTCTGTTCCAAAAGAACAAGTCAAGAATAGTTAAATCCTTGGAATTTTGTAAAATCTGGTTCTACTCAGTAAAGAACCAATGAGGAACTTGATACTCATGCATCCTTACCATACTCATGCACCGCTACAATGGTTATCCATTTAACAAATTTGAGGCGTTACAATCTCTCCTACTCAATCCCTAACATCCTCGCCATACCTATGTAATACTATCGTACCCTAGCGCAACATGGTGTCACTAGTTGGCTTTGATACCATTTATAATGACCCAAGTAAAGCACTAACTGCATATGTGCATCTATTCCTAAAAGATCAGTCAAGTTTATAATTGAAATTCATTGGGATTATTATAAAGCTCAGTTGACCTAGTAAATAAATAATCTGGGACTTTACACTAGGCATTTTTTTATAGTTAAAATAAATTTTATTGAAAGGAAAAATAGGTGTGGCCCAAGACTCATGCATCTTTGTCATAGTTATGCATCTCTATCATATTTCACTCATGGGACTTCAACCAGTCTGAGGTGTTACAATTTCCCTCACTCAAATCCATGATGTGCTCACCAAAGCCCATGTCACACCACAGTGCCATAATACAGCATTTACTAAGTCGGCACTCATATCATTTCTAACATCTCACCTACCTATCAAAAATCATTTCTAACATCTCAAGAAATGCTCTAGCTGCATCAGCACTTGTAGTCTAAAAGGATTAGTTAAGGTTGCAATTTGAGCTCTTTTGAATCACTATAAAACCCTTTTCCACCAGGTACATCTTCTTGATTACCTATCAAAAAAAAAAAACTAATGCAGGACTTCGCACTCACTTATCTTTATATATTCACCCAATGGGACTTGATCAATCCAGGATGTTATACATATAATTAACGTCTTTGAAAGATTTCAGATTGGCTATGAATGAGACAGCAAAAGGATGCCTGATTTCTAAGTCGAGAATATTCCTCATACTCAACCTCTCTAAGGTTGGATGAAGCAGTTCAAAATTTGTAATGAAATGGAAAAACTAATGTTCCTATCACATGGCTATGGCCTTTTGTGCACCATGATTTGCTTCCTTAAGGATTGCATCCTTCCATAGAAGGAGGCTCGTGTAGAAAGTAATCTAATTCAGTGAACAAAGTGAGGAAATTCGTAAGGATCCCGACAATGACATCATGAGATGTTCATGACTTCATCTACCAAAACATTTTCGACAGTTTCTGGCAGTGAATGTGTGAAAAACGTAATTGTATACAACTAACCCAATCATTCCGCCTCCGATATCTTTGAATTCCACAACGTGTCACAGTATAAATTCCAGCAACAAGTCCTAAAAGCCGAGTTTAAAATGTTATGCGGCAAACATGGATGGAAAGCTCAAAGACTATAAAACAAAATGATAACAAAGAATCGGCGAGTTCTATTACCACATTGAAAGCCGAATTTGCCAACCGACTTGGCCTGCACATAATTGTCAACCAAGAATCAAACTTGAAGAACACACATGTGCTCCTTAATGCGGAAATCAACAAAAAAAACACACGTTAACAATATTGTGGAAGTGTAATTGAAAAAAAAAAAAAAAAGAAAGAAAATACGTAGTACGTACTACAAAAGAAGCACGAGCAACTCCGGTAAGTCCTACAAACAAAATAGACAGATATTTTATATTAAAATACCCCAAAATCTGAGAGCTAGGCTATATAGCAATACAGCAAACTATCTTGGCCCTAAAAAACTCGGCAAAAAAAATGAGAACGAAAAGAGTGATAAGATTTTGATTCATTTTAAGGTGTCATGAGAATACCTTTCTGACGAGCATCGTACGGACCCATACACAAGCCCCATATTGCGCCGGCCTGGATATATAATATATGAATAGGTTTCATTCAGTGATTTTGTGTCGGAAAGTAGGGTCTATTAACAAAAAATCTAAACAATGTTAAAATATCGAATGGTGATACCGTTCCGACGCGGAGGATGGAGTCAACAGCGAGGGAGGAGCACGGGACGACGCCATAGAGCTCGTCTTCCATCTCTCATTTCCGATTCTCCCGAAAGACGGCGATTCCCAGTCCAATTTTGCGAAGGTACCAGATTCGGTCTCCGAAACGACGCTGTTTTCAGACGCGGACAATACTGCCACGATTTGGGCTAAAATTGGGCCATAGCCCAACCCACATACGGCTTTTTGTATAAAGTATAGTCAAGTTTGGGCTAGGTTTGTAGCCTTTTCTACACGAACTGCGAGTCGTTTCGAGGACGAGACGTCCGACGACATCGTTTTATGTTCAATTCTCCAGTCCAAAAGGCAAAAACCCTAGACAGGCAGGCAACCCAGCAGTTTTATAGGATTATAGAAGTATCAATCATTTCACGGCGAGGCTTCCTTCTTTATCTCTCGTGTCTGTGGAGTGAAGAATCACAGCGAAAATGAGCCGCGGGGCAGCAGCGGTGGGACCGAAGGGGAAGAAGAAGGGAGCCACGTTCGTGATTGACTGCGCGAAGCCGGTTGAGGATAAGATCATGGACATCGCCTCACTTGAGAAGTTCCTCCAGGAGAGGATCAAGGTCGGAGGCAAGGCCGGCGCTCTCGGTGAATCCATCACCGTCGTCCGCGAAAAGAGCAAAATCTCCGTCACCTCTGACAGCAACTTCTCTAAAAGGTAAGTACGCTCTACTTAACTGTCGGACCTAGCTTTCCGTGATTATAGAATCCTTCGTTACTGTGCAGATAGTAGTAGTAGCGCAATAGCATAAATAACATTATTGTTTGATTGGCGACTCTTCCTTTTATTGAATCAAGCTATGGATTTCTATTGTCGTTGCTTCATTTTTCTGCTCAAATGGCTGCAGGGGTTAATTATTTTTGGTGCTTGTTTGGGACGATGCAAATTTCTTAACTCCATAGTCGAGTTCTTAAACTTTTAGCCATTCTTTTTTTTGTTTAAAATGCCATAGATGTAATGAATCAGGGAAAATTTGAGGATCTAGAGTTGGTAAACGTTGACACAATCGTGTAGTTAGTGTAGATTTTGTCTTTGGAATTCTATGATACTTCCTAACGCTGTTTCGATTGAGAGATGAGATAAGATGAGTTGAGATGGTTTGTGAATAATAGTAAGATTTGGAGGTCTCGTGTCCCTTCTAAAATAGCCTTTTTTTGTATGGAATGCCGCTCTTGGAAAGATTTTGACCACGGACAATCTGCGAAAGAGAGGATATGTAGTGATGGATTGGTGTTGCATGTGTAAAAAGAATAAAGAATCTGTGGACCATCTCTTACTACACTGTGAAGCAACAAGGGTGTTGTGGGTTGAGATCTTCCAAAGGGTTGATGTTGCTTGGGTTATGCCTTTGAGGGTGGTGGATTTGTTGGGTTGTTGGAGAAAGATGCAAGGGTGTCAGCAAATGGCAGCAGTGTGGAAGATAATCTTGTTGTGCACCATGTGGTGTATTTGGACAGAAAGGAATGCACGCTGCTTTGAAGATAAGGAATGCACGATAATTGAGCTGAATAATTTCTTTCTCGACACCTTAATGTTTTGGTTTTTCGCTGTTGTACTAAATGGGGACAATGTTCATGATTTATTGTCTTTAATTTATCTTCTTTAGAATGTTTTTAGGTGTTTTTCTGTATACTTCCTGTGTACTTGGGCTATGCATATTTCATTCATATCAATAATATTATTTCTTGTTGTAAAAAAAAAATAATAGTGAGATTTGTGGGTTAAAATTTGTGAATAGTGAATAGTAGTGAGATATCTCAACTCACCTCTCAATCCAAACCGGCTCTAAACTCTTATTTCACTTATTGTAGTTTGTTACACAACATTAACCATCAATCATTAGATTATCTCGTCTTTTAAAATTACAAATTAAAGTGAGATGGGGTGTAGCATACAATATTTTCCTTGTACAAAGAGTTATTTGACTCATGAAACTTCATCTTCCTATTTTGTCTATATCATGCATATTTCTCTTCTTTTTTTCTTTTTTTTTGAACTTTCTACACTGGGTATGACCTTTACTCTCTATGTTTCTCAGGTATCTCAAGTACTTGACTAAGAAGTACTTGAAGAAGCACAATGTGAGGGACTGGCTTCGGGTGATTGCTTCCAACAAGGACAGGAATGTTTATGAATTGAGATACTTCAACATTGCTGAGAATGAGGGCGAGGAGGAAGACTGAATATCTAGTATTCTTGTGTCGAGGAAACATTTTCTAGTCACTTGGTTGTTCCAGTGGATGGGATTGTTTTTTTATGTTTCAAGTTCTGTTTTGCTAGCCGTGGTTATCACATTATTAGATCCGCTCAACGCATTATATGTTTGATGTTTCTTTCTGGAGTTTGATTATGATAGAGTAATGATTATTATGTGCTTCGTATTTATGGTGCTGCATATCTGCCTCATTTGCCTCCAAGTTCCTTCCAGTTATTTGTCACTGTTACGTGATTATGCAGCCATTTCAGTCATGTAATTTAGCTCCTTTGTTGAATGCTGTCTGCTTCTTCTGGATGTCTTGTATAAATAAGCATTGCTTTTTTATTGAAATGGTATCTGCTGCCTGTCTGCCGCGATGACATTTGGGGAGTATTCAAATTGATTGTAGATTTTGACAGTGGCTGGTGAAAAAAAAAAAAAAAATTAGGAGTTAGATGTGTTTGGTTTTCAAATGTTTTGGTATCTTTCTGATTAGAGAATCTTTTTAAGTTCGGATGGAGTCAGCTTCCCATTAGTTTTTTCGAAAATCTTATATGCCATTAGATTTTACCCTAAAACTACTTCCCGGGTGAAAGAATCCACTTCTTTTTTCACCTCCGCCCCTCACTCTACCATAGCCATCACCATACTCTGTTGCTATTGTCCGACTCTCCCCTCTAAGCCACAACACAGCATGTAATAGAGTTAGCAGCCTGCAGGTTGTAACAACTGACTATCTTTATAACTTACCTATTTTATGTGGATTATTTATATTCTCAATGCGAAATTAGGGTGTTACAAACTCTTACTTAAATTCCTGACGTCTTTGTTAGTGGCTCTGATACCATATATAACAACTCAGTACGGAATTTGTCAGCCACTCAAATTGCTTCTTTCCTTTCCTTTCTTCTTTCTGCTGTGAAATAGAGGAATATTGTAGGCGTCTAATTTCCTTTCCTTTCTTCTTTCTGCTGTGAAATAGAGGAATATTGTAGGCGTCTAACGTTGGGGGGGAAGAGGAGGGGTGGGCCAAGATTTTGGGCCAGGGTTACCTGTGTCTGTGTATACTTCAAGTCGCTTTGAATTTATTTCTCGTTGTGTTGTCTTGCCTCAAAGTTTCCGGCATCCTTTGACAATTGACAATATGTTTTTTTGTCTTTAAATTTCCGCATAAAATTTTGTTTATTTCTCTCCCCAGCTGTTAATATGAGTTATCAAAATAGTATCTTCATTTTCCTGGTGGTCCCTTTTCCAAAATTTCTGGGACAAAACTTGGAACTTGGTTGGTATGCAATAAGCATGGATACCACAGTGGAAATGGGTGTACTACCATCCATATGTTTTTTTCTTTTTACCAGAAGTTAGTGGACTTTTATCATGTAAAATTGGCTTGCAATTTTTCTTCCCCGATTTGTTCAGCAAGAAAACAGATATTTGACTCTTATTACCGCTCAAAAAAGTATTTTGTGGTGAGTCGATTCAATTAGGAGTAAATAAGATATCCAGCAAGAAAAAATCTTCTCGACAGTCTACTGTTGGCTGAAGTCCCAACACGCCTAACGTTTTGGGTTGAAAAAAAATAAAAATAAAAAACAAAAAAAGACTACTACGTAAGGTGTGTGAAGAGTGTAATGTACAGTAAGCTGTTGTATAGTATAACTCATCCAGCAAACCCACCCTTCTAAATTTCCATTTGCACCGGACCCAAAAATAAATGGAGAGAGAAAAAAGATACATAACAAAGTGCGACAAACGCAATAGGGCCAAGAATATGGTTCTAAAGAGCTCATTAACCCATCGTATGGATTCCAATTTGGTAAAACTAGCCTCTAGGAGGGATGGTGTGACATGTTTCGTGAATCCGAGTCAAAATAAATGGATTTCAGTTTGGATTTGGATCAAAAGATGTTGAAACGATAGGACACGATTGCGAGTAGACCCACAATTAAATCTGTATAACATAAATAAATCTTATTTTCAAATTCTATAAATGTTTAGTTTTATATCCCTTTATTGTTGTTGGAATATAATATTAATATTAATATTTGGCAACTTAATATATCAAACTAATAAACTTTTTTTGCTAATATGATACTTATTTTATGAAAATATTAATTTTCTTATGTATCATTGGTTTGGGAATTGATCATAAAATATTTTATCATAAATCTAGTTGTAATTGTGAATGATTTATATAGTTATCCTTGTATTATACATAAAATTATATTAATTAGATTAAAAAATAAATATATGGGCCAACTCAACCTAATTATATGAAATGAGTTTAAACAGATTATGCAGCTTAACCTAATAAAAACTAATTATTAAATGGGCTATGCAAGTCGTGTCATGTCACTCAATAATTAGATGGGTCATGTTAGTGTTTTAGGATCTAACCCATTTAATTAAACGGGTCATGTTCGGGTTAACCCATGTTTAAAATTGAAAAATCGGATCAGAACCGAAACCGGTAAAACCGAAAGTATCGATTTAGGAGAATAATCGGTACGGTATCGGTTCTAGTATATAATTAGGTTAGAAATAAGTTAGAAACTAATATAATAATATGTAATTAAACATTATAGTACAAGTCTATAATAGGGACAAATTAGACATTAGTATAAAATATTATAATGAGTTAATAACATATAATACTATAGTATAATAACATGTAACAAGCAATTAGACACTATAAATAATATAGAATACTTTAGTATTTTAATATGTAATTAGACACTAGAAATATATAATATATAATATTATAGTATAATAACATGTAATTAGACACTATAGTATAAGTCTAGTATAAAAATAAGTTAAATATTAGTATAGAAAAAAGATTTGTTCTAGTATACTAACAATTAAATTTAGTGTACATTCTATAGTAATAGGTAAGAGTTATATCATGATATAATTATAATTATAATTATATTTTTTACAAAAAAGATTTTTTCGTTAATATGCTTTCAGTAAGTATAGTTATTAATTTGATAATTTATAAATATAATTAATTAATAATCTATGAGTATTTCCTATAAATATGCTTACTAATCTTAACATATTAGCTACGGACCATACTGGTCTGTATGATGTAATTTAATTTTTGAGTTATAACTCATGAGCATATGGCCCTAAAAGTCCGGAACATGTTATATACATACTAATTATAATATACTTACAACTAATTTCATGTATTTTTTATACTTTAAACCCTTATTTAGTTTGTTCTACAAGCCCAACCCCTATATAATTTGTTCTATAAGCCCAGCCCTTATATAGTTATAGACTATGTGGTTCCTACTGCCCTTATATACCCTACGGTGTCGTTTTGCATCTTTGTTCTAAATAAACCCGGCCTAAAAAATCACTCTCCACTTTTTCTCAATCTCAAGCCGCCGTTCCTTTCTCTTTACCTGCTTGCCACCGAAAGCCCCTAAAATTATCTAAAGCATCCCCTTGTCGCAGTTTCCTCATTTGTTGAAGACAATAATCTCTAGACTACTCAAGCCCGTTGTATCTTAGTTTCTTTATGTTATTCTCGGCACTTCCTTCGATTTTTCTTGACACTTCATTCTCAAATGTACCTCAAGAACATGAACAAAGATCGATCGAAGGAGCTTCAGGCTTTAGTATAATGTTTAATGTAAATATTATATCTTTTATTTCGTTTATATTGTAGATATGTTCTCTATTTGCGACGAAATGCAAGTTTTTTCCTATCTGTCACTACTTGTAATTTTTCTTAATTTTGTTTGGATCCTGATTGGGTTCTTATTTTTTTTTCATCATCAAAAGCGAGTACTATGTGTAAATCCAACTTTGCTCTCCGATAAATTGGAGTCGGAATCGAATCGGAACCTATGGAAGTTGGAGTCAGAGTCGAATTTAGGGGATAATGACTCCGATTTAGTCGGTGCTCACACCTAGCGGGGGATTTTTGGGAGGCCGTGAGGGGCAGACAGACCAAGGGTTCACCCATGCACTACGGCACATGGACAAGGGCCCCGCCCCTAAGATATGATAGCGGATTCCAAGGGCAAAGACTCTCCCCAAGCGGGGGCGGGGTGCGGGAAGGGGGCAACCCTAGAAAGAACTTCCAACTCAATTTGAAGACAAAACTATGTTTACCATGAGAAGTGAAAACTATCAGTTACACATAATCTCTTTTATTGACAATCACACCACCTATTCTGCGAATCCAAAGATGAAAACAAAGAATGAGAAGCAGAACCAAAGGGATCTGTTATTCACATGAGAGCACATGAAGATAGAAAATTTATAGAAAGGGCAAAACTATCCGACTCTTGAACAAGGCAAAGTTCCCATATTCGATCATTTATTTAACAGCCAGAAAATGTTTGACAAGGAACAGCAATCACAATCCTACACCCCACATCTATAGCTACATCTTAGAAAATTATAAATAAGCGCAAGCGAATGACATCGCAGACCAAATTTACTTCAAATTTGCAGTACAATTTTTTGTTAAGCAAGGGCACCCGTAGAAGCTGTGGCTGGAGCAGCTTCAAGTCGTTTTGAACTGTATTTCTTGGTAACGAATCTGCAATCAACCGAAGATACAAAACATCACACTAAGTTTCAGAGAAATTAAACAAACATGATTCTACTTTCAATGAATCCCGCTAGCTTTCTAGGGCTACAGAAAGGAAACCACTAATGTTGGTGCAAACCAAGCTTTATGATCAGTCAAGTTACCTGAAGAAATCCCTCCACATCAACTCCAACATCAACCAGTTATTTCCAGTATCAGGTGAGCCACCATCATTCCGATTTGTGGAAGCAGAAATAGTTCTGGGAATCATATATCTTTGGCAGTGAGTACAATAACCACTTGACTAATTAAGAAATTACAATTCATATAAAAATAAACCTAGACTGAATCACACCTGGTAGCCGTTTTCCTTAGCTCATCAAACATAGAGCGGGGAGAGAGGCATCCCATGGCCAGCCATGGAGAAATTTTGCAGGAGAAGTTTGCACCATATATGTCGTTGCCATCCTTGGTCTCCTTGTGTGGCTGTGCTTGACACTCAGCAGCAATTCTTTTAATCCTCTGAAGTGCTCCAGTCTCACCTCCCACCATGGAAGCATTGGCTGCCAGTTTTCCATCCTACAGGAAATAGATGGAAACAATGTATATAAATGAATTAGCTTTTTCTGTAGAAATAATCATTATTGAAAATTAGTGGCACTGATGACGATAACATCTGCCATTAAATACTCTGGCAAAAAGAAATTGATATATGCTAGTGAAGGATTATGTGAAGGGAAGAAAAAAGGCAATGTTTTTGAGTTTGATACAAACTCGCCCAACCCAAGCACATCCCATACAGAGAGGATATAAAGCCTTGGTACATCTCTCCATAGTTTATGTATAGAGAGACGCAAGCTTTATACGTTGGTGAATGGTTACGTGGCAATTATTCATTAAAAAAAAGAATGGTTATGTGGCAATTCAAAATTGATCTTTCTGTATTGTTCTGTTCATCATCTTTATACACTATATAATATATTTTTTTATTTTTACACTATATAATATATATTTTTATTTTTTTTCTTATCTGATATGTGATATATAAATGATAAATAGAAAAATTTAATAAATTTAAAAAGAATTAAAAAAATGTAATATATAATATATCGAGATGAATAGCAAAACTTTTAGTTTATCCCTACTTTGAAAGTGTCCCTAATTTTCTGACGAATAGTCCTGCAAACGGACAAAGTCGGACTCCAACTACCCATACTATGTAATTGTTCACCTACTCCATTTCACCTACAATTAAAGCCTGCTAAAAAACTAAGAAAAATATACGATTATCCTCCAACTATTTATTTATTATTATTTTTGTATTTAATTTTTAATTTTATTTAATAATTAAAAAAATGATTATTAGTAAAATTATATATTTTTTTAATTTTTTAATAATTAAAAAAATACTTAAAAAATAATTAAAAAATACATTATAAATAATAAATAAATAAATAAAAAATAATAATTACCCTATCACTACCTAAAAACTTATCCACTCCTCCTCCTTTCACATTACCAACGTCAAAAAAAAAAAAAAAAACCAAAAAAAACCAACAAAATAAATAAATAAATAAAGAATTAGGGAAAAACCAAACCGAAGTTCAAACCTGAGCCATTGTCGCCGATGGGTTAAGCCCCAAATCCACCAATGAGGGAATATCCCCAGGCTCCACATCACCCCGAGCCGGCAACCCCTTCACTTGATCCAATGCCTCAATTGTTTTCCTGACTTCCAATCCCTGCACCTTCTCTCTAAACCCACTGTAATTCGCTGGCATCTCCTCCAACTTAAACGGCAAGTCGTCAAGATGGTACAAAGTACTCCCCCAGAAGTACTTAACCTCCACACTTTCTTCCTTCATCGCAGCCTCAATCCTCCCCTCAGCCTTAACCTCGTCGTGCGAGACCTCTCTGTGCGCATACACCGCGTCAGCACCTACCGCCTTGGCCAACTCGACCAAAACCGTCTCGGGCTTCCCAATCCTCACCACCAGATCCGACCCTTTTGCCTGGAGATTCCTCCTGAGATCAGAGACTGATTCAATCAAGAATGAGGCGCGGTTCGACCCGGTCTTATCGAACCCAGAAGAGGATTTTCCGTAATCTCTAGGGTCGAAGCAGTAGACAGGCAAGACCGACATGGCTTCGTTGCTCGCGGTGTTGAGGCACTCGTTGTCGTGGACGCGAAGATCGTTGCGGAACCAAACGATGGCAGCTCGACGAATTCCAGCCCCATTGGAAGGGTCAGAGGGGCGGCGAGGACCGAGAGAAAGTGGGTTTTGGAGAGGATTGGCCGAGACTGTGGACTTAAATGAGAGTTTGGAGGGAGAGGGGGAAGTGGCGGTGAGAGAGAGGTGGGCAAGAGAGGAAGCTTGGGTGGGGACCTTGACCCTGCTTGGCTGGTGAGAAAATAATGAGTAAATCTTGGGTTGGAGAGAGAACGGTGTGGGGAGAATTGTATTGAGAGAAAGAGAGAGTGAAGCAGTGGCAAATGGGGGCGAGGTGATTTGTTCCTTTGATGGCACAATGGCAAGTGGGTTCTGTTCTTCTAATGATTTCGCTTCTGGGTTTTCAAGGATTTGGGTGTTGGGATCCATTTGATACTGGTTATGGAGGAGAAGAAGAAATGGAGCTAGGTTGGAGCGAAAGAAATGGCAAGTCTCCTCTTCAGGTCCGATTTGCTCTTATTTTTTTTCGTCGATGTGGCAGCGTGGGAGGTTGTTTCAGTCAGCCATGCGAGCAGGGTTTTAAAGCAAATTACTTGCAAGCTTGTGTCTTTGTTCAATTGTTTGTCCAACTCGTGGCTGCACCTAACCTTTCTCCACTAACTTTCAAGTTTCAACCGCCCTGTGGTCATGGGTCATCTTGAAGATACAGCTTGGGGTCGGTACGATACAACTATATATTCCTATTTAGGTAGGGAGGATATAAAATTTCTACACATTTGTTTTTAATTATAAATTGCAGTAAATTAATGCATAATGAAATTGCAACTGAGAAAATGACACTGCAATATGATATTTTGAGAATTGGAGATGGGGATGGAAGTAAAAATATAGGAAGACAATGCATCATAGTTAGGATCAAACAGTGGTTTGATCAGCAAATAACCAAATGGAACTGGGTAACTATTTCTTCTTTACATCTTTACCATATAATTGCTTGAATTTGCACACCTAAAATTCTTCACCATAACAAAATTCCATCCTACATTTTCATTTCCTGGTCATCAATGGACATTTAGATATGATGATTTGGTGCAACATCACCATTAGTTGTAACTTGTGACAGACAACAGTGATGTGGTTATTTTTCTATTGATCGCAGAAACGTGGCCTCAAGGACAACATTGTTTTCAATTATAGAACTATGGTCTTTAATATGTCGGACCCATTGACAACCCATAAGAAAAATAAAAACAGAAACATAACTGGACAACTAGAGCAATTGAGGGGTTCTTTTGAAAATCCTATCAAGTTTTTATTTAAAATTGAGATTTTAAATATTTGAGGATTTTTTGAGCGATAAAAAAACAACAATTGTGTATTTATTTCGCTCTCACTTGTAGATATATAATTCGGATAAAATAATGTTATTTCTCATTCTTAAAAGCCTATCATTTTATGTGGCTCATCAACTTGTAGCCGCAGCACACCTCACATGATGTTTTTTTTTTTTTTTTGCTAATGTAAATAATCTTTCTTACTTAAATGATATCTATTTAAAAAATGTCACACGGCAAGTGAAAATGGGAGTGACAAAATTTAAGACAAAAAAAAAATGATATCTTAGCTAGGTTGCAGACTTCCCATATACGAAATCGTGGTTTTCTTAAAAGTATAGCAATTCGAGAAAGAATAATAAGAAGAAATGTAGAAATTCGAGAAATAAAAATAAATATGAGATTTTTATTTTTTATTTATTTAAGTTTAGTTGTTTAGATTAATCTTTTGGTTTTTGGTCAGGCTGAAGACTAGTGGCTTGGCATAGGAGACCGTGCTTTGGTTTTGTTGAGGGATACCATTGACCGGACGATGAATATCCCGTTTCTCGCAGCCATCGTCGGTGAATTCAGCCTCCAATAAATGGAAAGTTTAGTGGGTTTCGCGCGTGCGCCGGCAGTGGCTATCTTGCACCCGCCATTAACATGGGCCTCCAAGAAAAAAGTCAACGGGTTGAGGGCAAAACTCGGAGATGACGATGACCCATTATTTTTAACCGCCATTAATTCAGCTTCTCTTCGTTTCCAGGAGACCAAGAGACCAGGCGAGCTCATAACCTTCTATCTGTCTCTGAATCATTTTATCAAACAGTAAACGAGTATCTCAACCATGGCGTTCCTGTTGTCATTTCTCCTTGTCTACATTAATCTTTGTTTGTCGTTTCTGCATTTTGTGGGGGCCTTGTCTATTGTTTTGTTAGATTATAGGCCGTCATGTCTATTTTCGCCACTAACTTGAACCGTGAATATGGGTACCGCTGCTTTCTAGAGCAGCATTTGGCATTATTTTAAGCTGAGCAAGTTATTTTAGTAGCTGTTGGAAAGTCCCTCGTTGTTCGGTGGGTTTATGTACTAGTACGCGTACAACCCTTCTTTTCTCGGCCTCCCTATCGCACACGAGATGGTAGTATATAGTACGCGTACTTTCAGCCTAAAGAGCAAAGCTTGTATTCCCCACCAAGAAATTTTCAATGAATACCAAATTATTTCTTTTTTCTCTGTGGCATATCTTTTATTTCTTTTCCCAGGGATAACGTTGTTCTTTGACATTTGACGCGTTATGAAGTATTTCGATATCAATGTGATTAGTGCTTGCATTTGCAGAGCCTCTATTTGTAGATCCATATGCTGGTTGCCTTGTTTCTCCAAATGTTAAGATGGATATGAGACAATGCTCGCACCACTATTGCCTCGCAACTAAGTTCATCGATGATAAGTTGCTTCGTACAGTGAACCATATTGATGGAGTCAAGCAGGTATTTGGGTTATCAAAGTAGTGGGACTTGGGCTGATTTTACGTGTGTGAAGTTTGACAGATTATATTTTCGTACGTATGGGCAGGTTGTTCTGTTAACGGATGGCATGGACACTCGGCCATATAGGCTTAGTTGGCCGACTTCAACCGTTATATATGATTTATCACCAGAAAGGGTATTCAGAAGTGCAGCTGAGAAGCTTGCCGGTTTGTGTTGCTTAACCAATTGTAGTGGTTTATGATCTTTAACTTCTCAATTGCATGCACTTGAATAGATATTTGCTTTCAGTTCAGAAAATTGTTATTGGCACATCAAACTGTGCGGACATCGTCTGGATTCCCCTTGCTGTTGTTTGTCTTGGAAAAGTAGTGTGCAGCAAGAGCATCACAATTTCTCATGCACGTCTTCCTGTCGTTCTTGCGGAGGGGAATAAAAGAAAACATTTCAACATGTTCTGACTTTTCTTAAAAATCATCAGGTGTCGGGGCAAAAATTCCCAGAAACTGCATATTCCTTCACGTTCCAATGGAGTCCTCTAGCATACAGCAGAGTCTCCGTGCAAAGGGTTTCAATGGGAATCAACCAAGTATATGGGTCATCCAGGTAATTAAGACTTTAATGTCACCTTCAACAAAAGTAGTTACAAAACCCTGCCAAGAAACAAAATATTTGGGGTGCTTAAGTAGGTAAGACAGTCATCTTTCTATGTTATTATAGGGGCTGCCTGTGATGACTTTGGCAAGTTTTGAAGAGGTTTTATTTAGTGTGAGTAATATGGCCACGAACAGAAGTTTTTTCTTGGGAGAGTTGCCAGCCTGGTCGGCAGAAACTGAAATTGGAATCAAGGTCAGTTTGCTTAGTTTGAATAAAATTTATTATGGATCTGTTTCTTCCCTTCCCTAAAGGACCAACTTTTTCTGGTGTTTATGCAGTCAAGTACAAGGCAATGGATGGAAAAATTATTCATGAGCAATGGCTTCCGTGTGGATATGATTGGCTACGAGGACATTGCACGGAACTTAGGCAAGCAATTAGCTCCAGGAGATTACAAGAATATACTGTTTGTTGCAGAACAATTGCAGTTTTCTGATGATCAGGTGAGGCAGCTTGTTCCCTACTAAACCAACTTAAGGTTCATCGTAATTGTGGTTTTGTGGTAATCAGATGAATGAAACAAAGCAATTTTCTTCCCAACTGTTTCATGGGACGTATTATTTTTCAAATAGCATTGCATCCTGCTGTGGTGACATGACGCCCATAGGAATAATATCTATCATTATTATATTTTAAAATGAAACGAGGTGGGGGCGTTGACTCTGTGCACCACATCAGTACAATAGAATTCTGGTTGGATACTAATGTGGTACATAGCATTAGTCTTTTTTTAATTAATCTTCGCAATGAGTCAATGACTTCAGCTTTGTATCATTGAATTACTAATTCTCACAGATAACTGTGTATAACACTGAATTCGGTCTTTAAGCCTAGGCAAACTGGACTGCCTAACCTGGGATAAGTCCAGTCTCTTGGTTTCTAGGAATATCCCAAAAATTAATTTATGATAAATAGGACGTACGAACATTATTTGGAACAAAACAAACTAGAAAACTTTCTTTTGTGCCTGAAATTCATTAGCCCTCATTGAAGTGTTGCTATGATAAGGGTTTTCTTGAATTTGTTTGTTTCTGCTTCTCAAGAAAAGCAAGTTTGCCTTCTGAATTCGATTCGGTAACCGATAAATATACGCCCAGGTTATTTATGAATAGTATTATGGAATCAGATTATCTATCATGAATCTAAATTTTTTCTGCTTTTCAGATGGAAACTTGGAGGAGGGAATTTCAAAGAGTAGAGGAGCAAGGGGACGAAGAAGGGTTTGAAGAGCTCTAAATGTAGAGAGTGCAATAAAATTCTATCGTGGATTTGCTTTTTATGCTATGCCACCACACTGTAAACATATGCAATAAATGGTTTCAAATTGCATTTCATGAATTTACTTACCTTCTTGCCTCCTGTGCAGATTAAAGGCTTGAGTTAGCTTGTTGCCTTGCATTTATTTATTTATTTATTTTGATAAGTTTATTGCATTGCATTTATTGGAAACATATGTATTTGTTACATTGTTTTTTGTTGCCTTTTGTTCCCTTAATACAATTGCCTTAATTTTTCTTTTTCTCTTCCAAGTCTTCTTCAGTTTATATAGCTGACTACTGCTCGCCCATCTCATTTAAGTAAGAAGCATTTTTGTCTACTATTGCACCCATTTCTGTCGGCAACCCCATCTGGTCTTTAATAACACAACTCAAATTCAGGTAGAAATTTAAATGTAACAGGTCATAATTTTTTTTTTTTGTTTCCTATTTTTGCACTAGGAGACAAGAAAAAACCGTTGGACTGTGGCCCCACCTCGTGGTTACATTCAGCTGTAGTCTGTGAGATTATTTTTATGTAATTTTTTTATAGATGTAACAGTAATCTTCTGACATTAGCTCTGTTTAGTGTTTTTTTTAAGAGGAGTGCATGATATTTTCATAATCTATAATTATATTTAATATTTTTTTCCTACATTTGGACCTGTCCCTGATTAGTTAATGCTGCACTAGTTAAGAGATGGTGTTTGTCGAGATTTCCTTACCCATTATTTCATATATTTCTATATTCTTTAATTATAATATATTGAACTTGCTTAGAAATTAAAAATAAACGGTGTTCATGAACAGGTTAGATACCCAATTCCAATGAAAGGTGAACGAGAGGTTTGAAATAATCTGTCGCTTTTATGTTACTCTATGATTTCAAATGTTAAAGAATTAATTAAATTAATATATAATAATTTAAAAGCCTTGAACTTCCATGCGCCATGACGGAACAGATGATGTTGTTTTTACCGTAAAACCAAGTACAGAATCTAAAACACAAATGCTCCCAAAACTCTACCCGAATGCCCACTTTAGAGTAATCAAAGAGTCAAATCTTTTGATGTAAACAGGAGCCAACTACCACAAACGCGACCTTAGGACAAAGGAATATGGGTGAGACCATAAATTCAACAGGCCCACTGCACCCACCAATGACCTTAAAAGCCGCTACCAGAATCCTTACCTTAACTTCAATTCAAGCCTCAACCCAACCTAACCATGTCGATTAGAAGAAGAGAATGCAGAGTTGATTCATTAAACTAACTGAAGCCCCCTAACTGAAGCCCCCACCACCTAATTAGCACGGATACATACAGGACAATCCTCAAGCTGACACAAATTTCCTTTGGCTGATGGGTAGAAGAAGCACCACCTAAATGTCATATGAATTGACCACTTCGCAATCTTATCTTATCTTCACCCTAGCTTTGAATAATAACTGCAACTCGTTCTTCAAAATACAACCCACAAACAGATTCACTGTTGCTCACATGGCAGTAATCTTGAATTTAGAGCAGAAACTTAATTAGTCAATGAATTAATGCTGTTGTTGAGTTAGAGCAGGAAGTGCTGGACGTGGTCTAGCAATATTCAGCACACCTCATACAGTTGCCTGTTAATAGATAATCGGTAAATTATAGGCTTAATGTTCGATTATCTAAACAAAACATTGGTAAGGGAATGCCTCATCAAAGGAATTGAAGTTGAGGCTCAAAAGAAAACGTCTCAGAAATGGAGCTCGTTGACTCCTCAGCAAGCCTGCTACCGGGTAATAGTGTAAAAGGGAGTTAAGACTCTCTGTTGATAAAGATTTCAATAGGTGAATTATGGATTGGTATTTGGTACTGAGAAGTTTTGAAGGTCTCAGCCTTTCTTCAATCACAAATTGACATGTATTGCAGTCTGTCAGCTCTCAGTTAAACATGGATTTTAAGTGATTTTGCTTTAAAAAAGGAAAATTTATATTTGCAACCACAGCTGCTGAAATATTAGATTAAAAAAAAACATAAAATGTAATTTTTTACATCTCTCTTCAAAATTAACTACTAGTATTATAGAGTATGTGTCTACACACCGACTTGCATGTAGGACGTTTGAAAAATGGGATGATTAGAAACACAAGCCTTCCATAATATGCAATGGTCACATCTCTAATCTTCACAGCTGCAAGGATTGAAATAAAATAAATAGCTCATACTCGACAAAACCTTTCAAAAATACATCTATCCAATTCTATATAACTAAAGTTTCTTCCTTCCACTTTGTTTTATTACTCTGTTTATCTTCCCAAACATGAAAAACTGGGAAATGCCTTTTAGATATTAGGAAGAAAGGAATTACAAAAAGATAATTTCCGCATTCTCATTTGACTTTCATGGTTTTGCCCCCGGCCATCTTCGTCTTTTTTGTCATTTTGGTACCATTGCTTTTACCCTTCTTCATCTTCTGTTTCTGTCCACTCCATTTGTGCCCCTCTGTATTTTCATGAGGATTCACTTCCTTGAACTCAATTGGTCTTATGATCACCCCGGGTTTCTTCACCACCTGCACATAATCATTCAAGCTGAGAAACAAGAAATACAAACGAATAAAGTACATCCACCAGCCAATTTCATGGAAGAGGGGACTAGCACAAATGTTCTTCATTGGAAATTCTCTTTCTAAAGAGGTAGCTCATTTTATTGATTATCTAATAATATTTTTTTTTATAAGTAAGAAAAATAATCTAATAATATCTTCACCAAAGACAAACCAATCTGCAGTGGAATTTCAGAGAGGCACTTACTTCAGGCCGATTAAGAGCTCCCACGGTCATTGCTGGGTTGAATTCAGGTCCAATGGGCATGCGGATGCTCTGCTCAAAAACTTCCTTGGACGTGAAAGGATAGGGCAATGTTTTTGTAAGGAGTTTCTGAGCCTACCAAATTCAAACAAAAAGAACATCATTTAGCCAGTAGAAAGGGCATGAAAAAGCAGACTCGTATGTAAAGAGCAGAATGACAGAATACTAGGACTTACTAGAAGGGCACTAGACCATGCATCTACCTCAATATGATAATGAGAACTCACTCGTTGATGTTCAACATTTGGCCTTATAAAATTTTCAAAAGTGTGTAACACAGATACTATCATTCTCACTGACCGCTCTAAAGTAGTGATTCTCAATGACCGTTGACTGCTTAATTTTTAGACGTCAGCTCAATTTCTTGCTCAGAGAGGTATAAACCATTTATACGACAATCTTTTATTAGTCCATTTATATGATAATTTTTTACAACAAAAAAAATGAATTACAAATCCATGAATTCATATCTTTTTCCATCACAGCTAGTTGAGATGCATTTAAGACCACAAACCTTTACATCTAACTTCTCGGAGATAATAACATGTTTGAGACGTGCATCCTTCCTCTTCTTAAGAGCTTCTTCTCTCTTCCTCTGGGCATTTTCATGGTCGTTTAGCATCCAAGAAGGTAAGCCTTTCTTTTTCTGTACATGAGTCCATTGGCCCCAGCCAGGAAGTAAAACGGGCTTTTCAGGTTCAGGATTTTCCTTGTTCAGAACCTCCAGTTTAGCATTCTCGAAATCTTCCTCCACATCATCCCCAGCAAAAGCTTGGCGAATAAGCTCTGCTTGAGAAGGGAGTTCATAAGATGGTTTTGGACCCAAAGCAAGAACCCCATCCACCATCTGTCCTTCACTCTCTGAATCACTATGGTCACCCACTTCCTTCACAGGTTCCTTGAACAAAAACAGTAAAAAAATGATAAAAAATTTAGAGAGGCACGTGCTAAAATAAAAGAACAGTGCAAATTTAGGTCTCGTTTGCTTTCACAAAACTTTTCATCTCATCTCATCTCATCTAACCATTACAACTTTCCTAAATTCTCACAAAATAAAATAAACAATTTAACTTTTTCAAATCCCAAAACAAAAATAATATTAAAAAAATATATTCTAACAATATTTTATTCAACTTTTAACTTTAATCTCAACTCATCTCATCTGCGAAAACAAATGAGACCTTAGATCAAAATAAAAAACCAAGAGCTGATACCTCTGAGTCTTGATTATGTTCTGGTCCAACAGATTTCAAGGACCTTTTGCTTTTGGCATCCATTTTATCTCTGCTCTCCATCTGCGTACACACTGATCAATAAAAACTCCAAGATAGAAGACCCTTAATTCTTTTTTTTTTTTTTTTAATTTTTTATAATTAATAAGAGAGAAGACCCTTAATTCTTCAAACACATTGAAGGCAAAACTAACCTTTCTCCATCTGTCTGATGCAAAAATAGCAACTTCATATGTTGTCTTGGGGCCTGGGTCTCTAACAATATCATCAAAGCTCTGTGAAGAGTTAAAACATAAGATTTTTTCCCGTATGAATAAAAAGACATAAGACTTTCTGAGAAAGAAGGAAGATTGCCCAAAGTTGTTTTTTTTTTTTTTTTTCTTATAAGTACCCAAATAAGTCCTATTACCTTAAAAACAGAATCTTGAACAATCTCAGTATTTTCATGTGGTAAAACAGAATCCAGGTGAACATCCTTCTGGGAATCATTGCTTTTGTTGTTCCCAACATCAGCAGTATTCTCTTTGGCCTCCATGTCATCTTCGCTATCACTATTAGCATAAAAGGTATCCGATTTAACCATATTTCTTGATTCTGGAGCATGTGTTTTAGCTGCAGCACCAAATATCCTTCTTCCACTCGAAGTGCTTGCTTTTGGATTTTCTACCCCACTTGAATCCTCCATCTGCTTCAAAGATGATTCATACTCTTGAAGAGCAAGTTTAGCTTCTTCATCAGCTGCCTCCTTTCTTTTCTTCAGACCACGTTCCTACCAAAAAAGCAAATCAAAGATTGTAAGTGTATATGTTGAAATATGGCACACATCAATGGCTTACACTACTAGGTCCAAGCAAGCTCTTAATCTGTTGTGAATTGGTGGATGATTTTTTTTTTTTTATAAGTAAATGATTTTATATATATATATATATATATATATATATATAAGGTGAGGGAAATGATGAGGGCAGAATAAGCATACATATAATGCTTAGAAAAAAAAAAAGCATAAATATAAATTATTCATTCATGAATTTGGTGCTTTTCATTTGCCCCAGCCTTTTTAAACAAAATAGCAAAATGTCGATACTATATTATGCCAATTTTTAAATCTTCTAGGGTGTCAAGGGGTAGGATTTAACCCACAGTTTTTGTTCCATGGAAGCTGTAATTTACCACCACCAAAAGAATACAGCACAACTTCCCAAGGAAACTAACATGGGAATACCAAAGATTACCATGAAAGGTAAAGAAAGCAATCCAGATTTAGGCACTTCATCCTCTAATTCCAATATTTTGAGGGTCTTCTCTTTTGCTTTTTCTAGCAACTTGGATGCCCTGCCCTGGTCTGAAACAGCTGGATTTTTATGAACATTATCATCATCACTACTGTCATCACTGCCGCTGCTGCTGCTATTGTCTTTCATAGAGTTCATTTTTCTGGACAAAAGAGCATGCTGGTGAAGCTGTTCAGATATAGCAGCTCGAGTGCCTTCATCTTGAACTTGCAAACCACGACGTAGAATACGTGTTGCCCATTTAGAGGTGTTTTTGTGTTTAAGTGTCATTCGTTCCTGTATCAAGTTAGTAATGGAATAGAATTAGTACTTTGATCTAATTTTTCAGAATCACAAAAACTTGTGTTATAAATTGCCTATCTACAAAATCATTAAGAACAATAGTCACCTCAGCCCGTTTGAACTCTTGCTTCAATGCCTGCTCTTTGGCAGCTTCTGGATCCATTTCAACCTCCATATCTGATGTCTTCAGTCTATTCTTCTTCAACAAACGATGGTAAGTTTTCGATTTGATCTTTTTAATGTGTTTTGCCTTCATTTCGTGACAGAAAAGAAGGCTGCGCATTTTAGCAATACGATTCTGGCGCTCCTTTTCATCTTCTACAGAGACCTGCCAAGCATGATTGAAATTGAGATAAAAGAAAAAACTGTCATGAAGATCATATTGGGCTATCACAATCTCATTCCAATCATATGATAGCATTTTGTACTCAAGTCAGCTCTTTTTTAATTTTTGGGCATTACCGCCACTCAGGTGCAAATTTTAAGAGATGATAGAATATGGAAGCAGTAGGTACTGCCAAATTGACGACCTTTAGAATCTCTTCCTAAATGTTATAAACAAACCTTCAATCAATCCTCTTTCTAGACGATTTTTTTTGTCAGTTTTCTTTTGAAATGCATCTGCGTTAAAGAAATATGGTTTACGCCCTCAATAAAGCCACCCACAAAGCAGGCATCTGTTCATTGGAGTCATTAATTGAATGATATTTCGTTGGGGGCAATTGGCAAATTTAAGAGATGTGAATTTGTGGATATGTTCTATCAATAATTCATTCAGCATATGGTGATAAAATCCAACAGTTCACTAGAATGCATAAAAAATGATTTCAAAGTTTCCATCTTATTAAAAACTCATGCATGACCGACGACCGTAATCCTCCACAAGCCAATTCACACAACTGTGCCATAAAAGCAGGAACACCATTAACTAGAGAAATGGTTGCAGATCATTGATAGCATAGATGATAGGCATTAGAGCAAGGATTATACACGACTTCATACCTTGTTTAACTCAAGAAGCCTGGAGCCATCTTTTTGGTGTGCTTCCATAACATTGTCATCATAGACTAATGATGCCATTTGCTTCTCAAATTCAGTTCTAGGTACAAATTCGGAGGCTATTGCTCCCACAGTTGAAAACCCAAGGTCTGTATTTTCATCAAAATATATGGTAGGTGCCTCCCTGTTCTTCTTGACTATGGGCTCCCACTTGGTAATGTCAGTCTTCGATAATTTATATGCTGTCCCCCTCTCCACCTTCTCCCGAATCGCTTGCGGAAGCGGAGCTTCAATAACCTCAGATTTCTTCATTTGATCCATTCTCTTTCTAAGTTTTCCAAAACCAGGTTTATCCTGAAGAGGGCCAAGAAGGTCTTCCATGCTAATGCGGCCATCACCATCCAAAATTTCACGACTAGGATTATACTCTGACTCTGGATATACTTCAGATATGACAACATTATTTTTCTTCTTCTTCCCTGTATAATAAGGTGAAGGGAAATCATGTTACAATATCTGAAATAATAGATGGTTGACTTGGCCACAAAAAAGTTTCTAAATGCCCCATTTGGGGTGCATTTAAATTTGACGTCACTTTGTTCAACAGCCAGGCAAAATACAGGATATACACATGCACAACATAAATCAGGAACACCCTACAATGTTACACCACTCAATAAATTTTTTCAATTAATCAATATATTACCTTGCCTGAGCCCAAAGGCAAGTGCCAGTTCAGCATGACTAGACTATGCAAAACAGACCTCAAACTTAACTAATTAAGATATCTTAAAGTGCAACCTTACCTTCAAAAGCCTCACTGGGCATTCCAGTGATTCCTTGCAACATCCTCACGTGTCTTCCATCATCCTCCTCTTCAATCTCATCACCATTGGCATCTACAGTCTTACTTCCTCCATTGTCCTCATCATCATCATCCTCATCCTCATCCTCATCATCTGATAGCACATTCTCATCCTGCAAAATAAATAAAAAGATAAAATCACAAATATATACACATGTTGACAAATAAATCTACTTGACAAATAAAACTGAAAAGATATACTCGACATGAGAAAATCAAAACCAAGATTTGCAGATTAGAGAGTAGGGAACACGAGATTGTTAAGAACACAACACCCTTCCTATAGTTCATGCAAAACAGATGAGGATTAAGAGGTGGCAATGTGGAAATCAAGTAGACGCAATGCCACATGGATAGTAAAGGACCCGTGCGTGAAGAAGTGGAGGGGTGTGTGTCGAGCAAATCCGGTGTGGAAATACAATTGTTAAAGAACAACTTTTTTCTTCTGCAAATACAACTTTCCCCTCGACGTTCGATTAGAGTCACATTTGGACAGACACCAATCAAGTAAGCTGTCCATATACAGAAATATTTTACTAGAATTTCCCAATTGCTAGTTCAATTGGAATAAATAGTTACAAAAAATAAAGATAAAATAGAATAAATAGCCAGCAGAATGAAATCTCAAATACTTGTCCTATATTTCACCAAACTCTTAATTCTCCGACACGAAATCTGCTAATTATTTCTTCAGGTTTCTTGTTAAAATTAAACTCCATGAGTAGACTTAACTACCAATTTTAAAGGCCATATGTCGGCCATGCTTCTATACTGCAGCATCCCAAAACAGTTAAGATTTACAAAAGAACACAACTTACCATGCTAAAAATTCATAAAGATGAATAAAAAAACTTTCAAGCCTGTTCCCAAATTTTTTTAATAAAAGACTAATATTCCAAAGGCCAAAAAACACAAAATTTCCACAATTATTAATAATTCGACAAAATAAATACTTCAAACAGTTCAAACTTCAATGTGCAAACTGCAGAGCACCACATAACAGTGTCAGAGAGAGAAAGACAGGGAGAGAGAGAGAGAACCTTGAAATTCTGGGGAAGCTCATACTCGAAGTTTTCGACCGGGTCGAACCGCCGGTTCTTCTTGGACTCCTCTTGGGGGACCCCCTCCTGGTACTCGTACAAGTCCTCGGCGTACAACTCTCCCTCATCGGACTCAATCTCTTCGTCGTCCTCGCTGTTCGATGGGCTATTATGGTTCAAGCTCTCGATCACTTTTCGAAGGGAATTAGGCAACCGAGGACCAGTCCTCTTCCTAGCATCGCTTTTCTTGTCCTTCTTGGCAGGGGTTTTAGAATCCGAATGCTTTTTCTGCTGCTTCTTCGATTTCTTCGCCATGTGCTTGGGCTCGTCCCTAGCTTTTCTCTTCGTCTCCGCCATGGCTCGCACAGAGAGTGGTTCGGCTTCGGGCGGCGGGATGAGGTGGGCTGTGGGCGCTTTGTTGAAACTCACGAGGGCAAACCACAATAGCCTCGTGTTTCCACCCGAGAGGTTGATGGATAATTCATATATCCTACTGCCCGACCCGATATGCTGCTCCGTTTAAACTTTAATATACCGACTTATCCACCTCCACTAGTCCCCCAAAATTAATGATTTATTACTTACAATTTTCTTATCACCTTATATTAAATGAAGTTTAATTTTTAAAAAAAATTAATATTTATTTTTAACTAAGTGAAAAGTTCGCATAGGTTAATTTTGAAATATACTTCTTTTCTCCAAGTGATTATTCTTCGCTCGTCTCTTGGTCAATCAAAATTGTTTGATCATGGTTAGATCATTAACATATTTTTCTTATTTTAAGAAATATTTTAATAATAATGGTATTTTTTTAGATATTTTTAAATGATTAAAATAATTTATAAATAAACAAAATATAAATAATTATTTTTATTATTTAATATTATATGAGATATTAAAAATAATCATGAATAGAACTTCAATATTAATATATTGTAATAATTTTATGATTTGCTTTGTGAGCAAATTGAAATTTTAATGATTGGCACTACAATTTCATCAAATTAGTCCTTTTTTATTCTTATATTATTAAAGAGTAATGATACATACAATATTTTAAAATTATATTAGGTATGGTCTCTTGAAGACTGCATATCACTTGGCATTTCAGTTAAAGAGAGTTGGGAGAGGTGAACAATCAACTAGCAACAATGTTTCAGTTGGATGGAAGAAAATTTGGGAGTAATCTTGTTGTGGCTGAAACTATAGTTTTAGACAAAGCTGTTGAGGTCTGTCTGAAAATTGGGATAGAAAATGCTATCTTTGAAGGTGATACTCTTACAGTAATTAAAGATGTTCAAAGGTTTGAATAGAATTGTTCATGATATGGGTAGATAATAGAAGATATTAAAGTTTCTTTCGAATGAAGAGAAATGTGGAGGATTCAATATGCTCATAGAGAAAGGCAATCAATCATGCCACATCAAATTGGCCAAGAGGAAGTAGTTTGGTTAGAAGAGAGTCATGAATTTATTATGCCTTGTATTCATTCTGAGAAATTATGTAATGGTTGTTTAGATCATTGCGCATTCTATGGCACAATGGGTCGGAACCAACAATATGATTGGTCGCATATCACTAACTATTTTATCTTCTAGTATTGTACTTATTGATAGTGGCAAGGATCCTCTTTGTTCTGTAACGTAAACCTCTTATTTATAAATATGCAAGCTTGATTAGAAAAAAAAAAAAGATTATAATGAATGAGAATGTTTTAATTTAAAAAATATATATGAGAATATTTAAAAAATATATTTTTTTAACTATATTTTAAATCGAGAGTATTTATATAAAATTCAAATTTTAAATTAAAAAAAATTAATATATTTTTATGAAGTGGTATAATCATATTGATTAGTCATAAAGTTATTCATCACTAAACCAACTAGTGAGAAATATAGAAGATTCTCATATTTATTAAAGTTTTATTGAATTTTTTGTGATAAATTATATGAAAGTCTTTATTGGAAACAACTTCCTATGCCTAATCGAAAAAAAAAAAAAAAAAATCTCGCACGCAGCCAATTGCATAGTTGTCATATAAATCGTGTACACTTTTGTCTAATATCACAATAATTTATGAGTTTCAGAGAAAATTAAATTTTGCATTTTCAAATAGGGTAGTGATAGGATTACAACCCTATTACTATTCATCTACTACTTAAGTGTATTTTAAGTTTTTTTTTTTTATCATTTTCTTTTAAGTTTTTTTTTAATATCCTTAATCACTAAAAAAAATTAAAAAAACATATAACTTTACTAATACACACTTCCTTAATCATTAAGTAAAATAAAAAATTAAAAAAAAATCAAATACAAAAAAATAATAAATGGATAATAATAGAGTAATAACTCTATCATTATTCTTTCAAATAACCACCTCGTTTAAACATACACAAATATTATGGGAAAAAAAAAATCAATTTGTACTCCAAATTTCCAATAGATTTAATTTGTGCAATAAACAACAAAAGTTTCCAGTGTGCACCCAAGTTAGATTAATACTTAAAGGTTTAACTTCACGCCACCCTTAAAGGCCCTTCCAACCAGTGGATTCATGACCCTGCAGTCATGAAATCCACCTTTTTGGATCATTATAGACAAATCTATAATTCTTCATCTCCAACTTACACCTCGAACATTGAGCATTTATTCTCTGAGAAAATCTCCTCAGTTGACAATGTGAATATTTGCAAAATTCCTACTGATGAGAAAATCCTTGAAACCATAAAACAAATTCCATCTTCAAAATCCCTTGATCCAGATGGTTTCATTGGTTTTTTTTTATAAACATTATTAGGAGATAGTCAAGGAAGATCTTAATAGTGCTATCAAGTACTTTTTGGTTCATGGTCATTTTTTGCAAGACCCACATTGAATTAATTCCCAAAACTAGTTTGCCTAACACTATTCATCAATTTAGACCAATCAATCTTTCAAATGTGTGTTATAAAATCATTGCAAAAATCCTTACAAATAGGCTCAAAAAGATTCTTAAAAACTTCATTTCTCCATATCAATTAGCTTTTATCCTTGGAAAGATCATACAAGAAAATACCATTGTAGCACAAGAAATTTTCCACTTTTTGAAAAAAACCAAGAAGAAAAAATGGCTGATGGCAGTAAAGATTGATATAGAAAAGGCTTTTGATTTCATGGAATGAGATTTTCTTTTGACTATTCTTAATTGCCTTGGTTTTCACCCAAAATAGATTAACTGGATCAAGACTTGCATCACTACTGTTTCCTTTTCGATGCTCATAAATGGAGAACCATCTGGTCATTTTATTCCTTCAATGGGACTCAAACAATGAGATCCTCTTTCCTCATTCCTTTTCATCATTGAGAGTGAAGTTCTTTCTAGATTGATTATCAGGGAGGAGAGTCTAGGCCTCATTAAAGGAATTAAGATGGGAAGAGATGCCCTCTTCACACTCATCTTCTTTTTGTAGATGATTTAATTCTTTTTAGGGAGGCTACTCTTCCAAATGCTATTTCTTTTCTCAGATGTCTAGATAAATACTCAGAGTGATCAAGCCAAAAGACCAATAGAGGAAAATTATCAATTTAGTTCAGTAGAACCACTCCTCCCTCTTCCATTAGCGAAATTAGATCAGTTATGGATTTCAAGCTTGCCACTAATAAGCTCAAATACCTTGGTCTTCACCTCAATTTGGATAGATCAAACAAGCAATGGTTTGAGGATATTAAGGATAAAATTCAACAAGAATTGTCAGGTTGGAAAGCCAAACTTCTCTCCCAAGTAAGCAGAACTACTTTGATTAGATCAGTAGCTTGCTCCATTCTAGCTTATATGATGTCAAGTATCCTTATTCCAAAAAAACTGCAATCAGCATTGACAGATCTTTTATGAAATTTTGGTAGGGTTTTAATCTTAATAAGACTCATAACTTTACTCTTGAGTCTTGGAATTCAATTTGCAAACCAAAATTAATTTGGGGGGATAAGACTCATTTCCAATTTTAACAAAGCACTCTTGAGTAAGCATGGTCTCTCTTTCAAAATGATGTTAATAATTCTAGTCTTTGGAAAGAAGTTATGTTTCACAAGTATTTGAAGTCTTCTTCTGCTGGAAGTCCAAATCAAGCAAAGTGATTCAAAAGTCTAGAAAGGTTTAGCAAGACAAAGGAGATTCATTGCCACCAGTTCTTGTTGTCAAATTAACAATGGGGTAACACCAGAGTCTAGAAAGATTGCTGGATCCCTACTATGTCTCCACCCTTACCAGTTCCTTCTTCGCAAGACATTCTTAAGGACCCAGATCTGAAAGTTTCTGAGCTTATTTAAGAAGAGCCAAAGAGGTGGAACATCCTCCTGCTCCACACTCTTTTAAACTCTTTCCATGAGATAAACAGAATACCTCTTGCTCAATACAACTTCCATGATTTGAGGGATAGTTTAAAATGGCTACGTCATTCTAGTGGCAAATTTTCAGTCAAGTCGGCATATACAACCATTGTCCATAGTCTTAATAATGTTCATCCACCTCATGCTTGGAAAAAACTTTGGTCTCTTTAAATTCAAGATCGCCTCAAACTTTTTACATGGAAAGTTTTGAACAATATCCTCCCTACAAGGTCTTTAATGCTTCACTACTCCTCTCTCAATAATGACAAGATTCTCTGTCCAATTTTCCAAACTGATGATGAATCAACTTCTCATTTATTCTTAAGATGCCCGTATTCAAGAATTTTGTGGAGGCAATCACCATGGCCTCTGAATATTGAAAGCATAATTGGTCAGGACATAAAAGACTGGATTCTGGCCATTCTTGACCCAACTGCTTTTCTAAACATTCAAATGTAGGAAGCTCATAACTTTCAGCTTTTTGCTATCTTAGCAATGGACTGCTTGTGGTTCTATGGGAATTGAATCACTCAAGGCTCAAACTCTATTCCAATAGAACAGTTTGTTATGCAAGTCTCAAATCTTTATCAGGAACATAGAAAGGTCTGGACCTTTGAACTCTCTCAAGGCAACACAATCTGGGAACCCCTTGAAATAGGAAGAATTTCAATATCCTTTGATGTAGCAGTAAGACAAATAGGTAGCACAACCTCAGCAATAGAAAGAGACCATTTAGGAAATATAATGGGTTGTATAACTGAGTTTACCTCTAGTTGTAACCCAAACTGTGGAGAAGCCTTAGCAGCTTTCATAGGTGTCAAAATGGCAACAAGGAACCAATGGACAAACATCATTCTTGAAGGTGACTCACAAGTGGTAATTTCAGCTCTACACCAACCTCTTCATAACTCTGATTGGCTCATTGAAGGATGGATAAGAGATACCAGATTAATACTAAACAGTCTTGAGAGTTGGAAGGCCGTTAAAATACATCTGGATCAGAACCAATGTGCGTGCACAATAACGCAATGGGTTTCTTCAAATGCTATTTTTGGAGATATACCCATCATCAAGTTGCTATAGTGCATGCTGGATTTTCACAATGAGAAAGATCCACCATTAAGTTTTGTAATTACCTTAGTTTAATTCTCTGGGTTTTGTTTAGAATGGTGGTAATAGTCTAGTTTTTTTTTTTTTTTTTTTTGTAACTGAACTTTATTTACAATTTCTTTTCAATGAAGATCTCATAGTTTGGAAGAAAAAAAAACTTCACACTACCCTTTTTTCTTTTTAATTTTTTGTTTATTAGCACTAGGTGTCCAAGAACAGCATCCCGACTAATTCTAGGGGTGCACAGGCCTTCGCAAAGAGTTTCTTACAAGTGACATTGGGTAATTCAAGGAAAAAATCCTCCAACTCGATAGCCCTTAAAAATTATTTGCACCCAATGGAATTTGTACCATTTTTTCTTTCTAATTAGTTTTGTTTCAAAAATCTTCGATTCAATATATTTTTTTCATTTTGTTTTTATTTTTTTTCATTTTTTTATTACAAGATATATGGGATGTAGAAAATGAAACAATTTGTTATCAAAATACAAAACCTTATCACCATTCTAAAATTCTGATTAATTATGCATTGAGTTGAGCTTATAAAAAAAATCCCCACTAAGAAGTATTATTTCTAATATTTTTTATTTTTTATTTTTAATTTTTGGTCGCGTATTCTCTTAGGAAAAGTCAGCCGAATTAATTGTCTTTGTAATTACGCTGCAAGCAGCATGGTATTCTTCGTCAAGAGAAAAGACAGAATTACTACTATAGTTGACCGACTTTGCCTTTTGATTTTTTTTTTCTTTTTTCATTTTAATTTTTTTAATATATTTAAATATTTAAAAAAAATATAAAAAAAAATCTCAATACACTTAAAATCATTGAATAAAAAAAAATTGTCAAACGGTCAAATAGAAAGGTACATTAGAGAGGTAAAATAATTTTTTCCTTACTACTATATAACAACTTGTTTATAATTATGTAATAAAATAATTTATTTTAAATTTGATTTTAACTTTTATTTTTGATTTGATAGATTTATATTTAATATAAAAAATATTATTATATTTAAAATTGTCTATAAATTATAAGGGTATTGAAGTTACTACTCTTTTACTATCCATTTACTACTTATAATGTATTTTTTATTTTTTTATTTTTTTCATTTAAATATTTTTTTAACATCTTTAATCATTAAGAAAAAATTAAAAATATATATAATTTTACTAATAGTCACTTACTTAATCATTAAGTAAAATTAAAAATTAAAAAAAAATCAATACAAAAGGACTAGTAAATAAATAATAAAAAGATAGTAATCCTGTTATTTTTTAAATTATAATTAGATTATAAGCTTATTACACTCTACGCTTATGGTGAAAGCCAAAGGTACAAAACTCAGCTGAGAAAGTCTACTTTCGTGACCATATCGTTTATGTTATTAGAATTTAGAGCCCTACGGGGAAATCCTTTTACAATGAAATCCTCGCAGTAACTCTAGCCACAACAACAAACGAATACCGGCCCTCGGGGAGCGGAACAGTTGATTTTAAATATGAGGAATGATATTTACACGATATATTTTATAATATATTTCATAATATATATTGTAAAATAAGGATATTTTAATAAAAATGATGTTATTTTTATAAGTTTGTTTACAAAAATAAATTTACTTTATACTCTCATTTCACTTTTATTCAATGGTGATAAATGTATTATATCTTATATAATAGAATAAAAATAAAATAATAATATGATGTATAGAATTTTCTTTATAGTAAAATCGCACCAGATAATATTGTTATGAATTGCATACAGTTGAAATATGAATCTATTTACCTTAATTTATATTGGAGACTGCTAGGCCTATCAAGAGGTGGTCTCGAAAGTTTCTAAAATGCACTTTTTCATTTTGTTTTTTTTTTTTAAGCATTTTTTAAATCTCTTTAAACATTTAAAAAATAAAAGAAAAAAAAAATCACAAACTCATTTAAAAATACTTACTTAACAATTAAGTAAAAAAAAAAAATAGCTTTTATCGGGATGCATCCATTATTCACCATTTCCCATGTCTATTATGTATGTTGGATATAATATCTACAAAGGTTCCTCAAACAACATTTTTTTTAAAATAGTAATGCTACATACAGTCGTGAAATGCGTAAATATTATGCAGTCGTTTTGAAAAAAAAAGGGATCCACTCATAAAAAATTAATTTATTTTCATGTGAGTCTCATATTTATTCATTTTTTTCAAAACGACTGCACGGTGCTTGCACACTCACGACTGCAAGTATCATTTCTTTTCAAAGTGACTGCATAACATTTGTACATTTCACAACTGTATGTAGTATTACTCTTTTTTAAACTCTCTCAAACACTATTTTCTCTATGGAAAATGCTAGAGCTCCCGCTGGGGGCTCCCGCTGGAGCTCTAGTGTATTTTTTTATGTGTATTTTTTAATTCTTTTTTTTATGTAGATGTTTTTAATAATTTTAAATATTTTTAAAAAATAAAAAAATTTATAATATTATTAAATAATACTTGCTTAATCACGAAGTAAAATATAAAATATTTTTATATGATTTTTTATTTTACTTCGTGATTAAGGAAGTATTTTTTAATAATTTTTTTTTACTTCTTGATTAAGAAAGTGTTTTTAATAATATTCTAAATTTATTTTATTTTTTAAAAAATATTAAAAAAATTATATAAAAAACAACTTAAAAAAAAACACATATAAAAATACACAACAGCCCCAGCGGGAGCTCCCAGCGGGAGCCCCCAGCGGGAGCTGTAGCACGATCCTTTCTCTATTGTAAAACAAATCGATACGTAATCTTTTATGTCAAATCATATAAATCTATATATTTCTTTTTTTATTTATATCTTACACATTTTATTTATTATTTATGAAAACATCCAAACATGGTACCCAAACCATCATTATGGGCCATTCAACCGTTGGGCATGGGTCACGTCAAAAAAATACATAAACAATATATATTCCTATATATAATATTAAAGTCAGTTTAATAATACATATAAAAATGAAACCAATTCGCAAGAACGTCGTTAAGAAAAAAATAAATAAATGAAAAGTATATTCTAATTTCTATATCCTCAAACTGAAATGGAATTTGCATTTTGTATCCAAAACTATTAAAATTGACACATTCTATTCTTCAATTATCAAAACATTATATATTTTCCACCATTGTCCAATTGTGAGTGTTAATTTAAATAAAATAAGACAAATGATAGAAGATAATCTTGATGATCAAGTCTCAATTAAAGGTACGAAGTGTTAATTCTCAATAATTTGAGTCCGTAATGTGTCAATCTTAGATATTTGGGATGCGGAGTGCAAAACTTCAATTTTTGAGTGTATTTGTTAAAGACAAAGTTATCGCTGAAATTTAAAAAAAAAAATGGAGACTTTCTGGGGACATCAAGTACTACTGTACTAGGCCAAATAATAACAGTACCTCTCTCTCTCTCTCTCTCTCTCTCTCTCTCTCCAGTTTACGTGCATAGACTACTGAGAAACGTCCTCAAAACCTACACTCCTTTGCTTTGTTTCATCAACTTTTCATACAAATACATATAGAATTGGCCTCAAAAGTAAGGCAGGAAATTTAAAGAGTAAAAACCAGATAGAAAATTAAGAAGAATTGTTGCATTACCTGCAAGTGCGTGCGTGCACTTTGGGACTAGGGAGGTTGAAGGGAGGGAGACAAGGGTGGGGAGCCCATGTTGGAGAAGGGGAGCACGTGCAAAGGGTTCACTGGCATTTCAGAGCCAAGAGCATTGCACGTGCCCTGCTTCTCCAGCAAGGAGCTTCCCAACCATCAAAGACTGCACACGCTGAAGAATGGTGGGTATAGGTATGTAGTTTAGTTGGAATGTATAAAGGAAGAAGCTCAGTATTTATAGGTGAATTTCAGAGAGAGAGAGAGAGAGAGTTAATGACAATGGTAGAAGCAATGAGTAAATTCGAAGTGTGGGTATGGAGAAAATCTTTCTGCCAAGCCAAGCCAAGCCAAGCCATGCCATGCCATGCTATGATGTAAGTAATTGAGGGAATTCAAAGTTGGGATGTCTAAGAAGACCCATACAGCTTCTTGTCTGCCTTATTTCCACAAAAGCGAGCAACCCTTTTTTGTTCCTCTACGAACCCAATGCACAGGGAGACAAGCACAAGCCTCTAAAACCTCTTTTCCCAGCAGTGAAATGCTAGCCTTTGGATCAAGAATCTCGGGTCCATGATAGTTATATGTTGGGTCCCACCAGCATGTGGGGCCTTCTAGATCACCTACATTAAGTGGGGCCAGCAGCGTGTAAGGATGATCACCTTTTTACTTTTTAGAAAGAACTGGATGGTGGGGTGCAAGCAGAGGGGAAGAATAATGTAAGAGTGCACGTAGGCTTTGCGTGTTGGGCGCAAGTTTTTGAGTGGGGGAGGGTATGTGCGTGTGTGAGTTTTTGGGAAGGCTGTGACTTGTGAGGCTCCCTAGGCAGATATGATTCCCTAGTGCAGTAGGCATCAGCTTTCTTTCCCCCAAAACATGTTGTGATTTCATGGATGAGAGGACTCTTAAGAATTTCATACCTCCCGAAACCAAGCTATTAAAAATCTAGGTAGCAGAGTAAGCTTTAACATGGAAAACACCTCTTTCTCACCACCTAGCTAACTGAGAATTGAAGCATGCATGCATGAAATTAATTCCTCGCCGTTTTTAGAAGCCACTTCAATCCTCGTGATATGGGTTATCTGTGTGCACGCCACAGATGTCATGCTAGCATCATTGTTCTACTGCAAATTTAGAATTTTGTATGCATCTGAGCTTCAAATATCAGCTTCAGATGCGTGCAGTGTACTTGGGTTCTTCCTTAGGGTACTGGTTTTTCTGGATTCCACAGGATATATAGCAGCTTTGCACCGAATCAGTTAATTTATAGGTATTCTGAAATAATCAAGCATACAAGAATTAGTTATAGTAACTGAAATGGGTTTAAGCCACTGAATCATAAGTGTGAGTTAAGTGTTATAATTTCTCACTCCTCGCCTCTTTCAACGCCATAAAAGCGTCTTGTTTCCTAAAGAGCTTTTATGCAGAAGGTCAATGTAGGTTGCCCACATCCATCATTTTTGTAGACTGCAATCTTCATAGCCATGGAAGATTTACAGGTTAAAATCTAAAAAAACAGAGACCTTGTCCTCATGCTGATCTCTGTTTTTGTTTATCTGTAGAGACATAATATCAATGCAGCAAATGCATCAATTACTTCGTGGTTGGTGCATTAAAGAGTCGGTTAGGTGCATCGGACCATCACACTCTGCCTGCCTCTTTATAATGGATGGGAAACTGTTACCACTCTTAAATCACCATAGATTGTCTTGTGGAAGAAGAACATAGATTCTGGATGAGGTCATTATCAAATCTAGGGACTTAAATACTAGCGTGTGCAACAGAAGCACTTGAAAATGGTGCAGTAAATGCTTTATTTGGTCATACACTCCTACGTTTTCAAAGGCTTTTGAAACTCAATCATGCTTCCAAGACATTAAATTCTACTCACACTTGATGCATATGTTTGACTTCTCTCGGGACTTAGGAACAGCAACAGAACAAAAAGTACTCGGAAGTGCTTTAAAAATCCAAGTGGTAAATTTTATCAGTTCTTTTTGGTTCGACCCTACATAATCAAGGATTCATGTCTAATGCAGACAAGGACTGCTCTTTTCTATATTTTATGACCTCAGTTTTAACGAGTTTGTAAAGGTGGGTTAGACGACAATATCCAGATAAAAAGACTGATTGAAGTTAGACTCGAGAGGATTAAAGAGAAACTAAGTTTTGACAAACATCATAATTTTTGCCCTTGTTTCTATGCTTACATTGGTAATTTAGTCAGAATTTCTTCCAGAAAATGAAACCTAGATGGGGCAAACTGACACGACCGGATTGTCCTTCCACCGGTGCCATGAAAACTCTGAAACGGCCCACTTAAAAATTCAGTTTCAATTTAAAATTATAACGATTTTCCTTTGACTGCTCATAATTCACTCAAAAACCTGTTATGTATCTGAGTTCCCTTTTAAAGTCCGAAAATTTAGGGTATACAGTGCTATCACCTGCACACCTGCTAAAAATACAGTGAGATATGCATGCCTTTTGGAGATTTCATTACAACAGGAAACATAAAGAGAGTAATTCTATGCATCAGCTGCTATTCACTTTCACACTCCGCACTTATAGTTTTTTTTTTTCCATAGAGTGTAGGAGTGTTTTTCATCGAGTATGGGGTGTGGGATAGTGAATAATGACTGATGAGAAGAATTTTTCAATAAAAAAAATCCCGTAAGTCGAGGATTGATACGAGAACCACAAAATTGCAATTACACTCAAGAATCTTAAAGCTAGAAAATCACATCTCAAATGGCACATTTGCAACTCGCAAATATACAAACATTACATGCAAGTGCTCGAGATGGTATGATTCTTGTTCACATTGCCTACCGCCAAGAAGAAAGGTGAAAACTCCCCTTTCCCAATATACATTATCAAAAGCATTATTGCTTGACGACTAGTAAATTGGCAACAAAAATGGATTAGTGCTCTGGTGCTAGCAATTCTTGAAATTCAGAACACTAGTCATCACTTGAAATTGAAATTCACTTGAATGACATAACGCATCCTAATCTGATCCACATTGTAAACTATGTACTCATTGTACAATAAAGCAGCCTGCAAGAAGCACTTAAATGAGAATAAATAAGAGCAATGCAACCTCCTTGTTAAGTGTCCTGCATAAATATTGTTCAGAAAGGCAAAACAGTCCCAACGGGGGAGAAGAAAAAAGTATGATGGTTACCAATTAACACTGCCAAAATTTTCTAAATCCTGTGGCATTGTACCTGATGACCCAGTTGCTCCTTTGGTTTTCCTAGGGGAACAACAACACCGTCCTCAAGTGCATGAGCTTCTGATAGATCTGGTGCAGTACCTCCTACACCTTTTGTGCTGCAACATCAGGTTTTAAACCTCATTGACTTTAAAAGCCTTCAATATGATAATCTTGACCGTGTGATGCCAAACAAGTGCGGTTTCAGTTTGCAAAAGATGATGAAACTAGTATCTATCAAGTGCAATATCTGACCTAAATGGTACTTGAAAACTTGCAAATCTTTAGTCTCAGAGTATGGAAATTCATTTTAACTTTTAAGGATGAACCAAGACACAAGCATGAAGCTTCATACAAGCAAAACCCATGCTCTGGAAATAATAATAACGTAATGACATAGTTGATAATATGGCTTCATAGGAACAAACTCCCTGGCTTTGAAAACTGTGTACTGGTGCAAGAGCCGCAATAGGTTGATTGGCCAGATATGAATCCCATCATTTATATTCCTTTTACGCATTAGCAAAAACATGAGGGTATTTTTATAATTCGACCACTGATTTAAGCAATTCTTCTTTTTGAGAGCAATGCAGATGGGCATGATTACAGTGTCAATAAAAAATATAGAGAAACAAACCTTAACTTCCCCTCTGGCAACTTATCGGCATCATATTTTGCATTTAGAAGCTCAGCCATGTCACCAAGTGCTACCTAAGTCAATTTAAACAGTGGTATTTGGATATTCAGAACAGTATAATTCCAAAAGAGTGGAACACATGTAGCTCACTCCAATATATAGAAGTCCAAACTATAGGCTTTTATATTATATAAGGTTTTCTGCAGGACGAAAAATAACCTCACACAAAAGCAGCACACCAGGCTTAGCAGCATGGGTAGCGTAGCAATAATTCGCACTTTTGGAGAACATATCAGCAAAGTAAACCCCCTTCCCAAACATGTAACCTGTTACAGGCGCTTCAGGAGGAGCTATGCGCAAACCTGATGGTTTGTCACTATAGAAGTTAGACCTAGATATTTTCCAGTTATTAATGGAATTCCGAAATTTTCAAAATTCCCCCCCCCCCCCCACTCATTTCCACCCCTATATCAGCACACGCACACATTTGTTATTGCAATAAGAATCAGGCAAGAGTAAGGATCACCTTGGGATAAAATGCCAGTCCAGTTCGTCAGCCGAGAACCATGCCATAAGAGCATTCTATTTTTCGTACTGGAAAACTGCTTACAGGAGTAAATACAGTGAAAACAGGCCTTAAATTCTAACAATTAGGAGATATCAGAACCGGTTCTATACAATAAATTAGATATCCACAACAGAATAAACATTCTGTGAAAAAAACCTTTATTTTCACAGATAATGAATTGTCACCTTCTTGAAGCGTTCAGGTTCACCCTCTCTTGATGCCCTGAATATCTGAACAATATCCACATCATAATTTGAATGTGATTTTGCATGAGTGTTCTGCATATATTTTGCAATCTGATGACCGAAGTGACAATAAAATTAAAAAAAAAAAAAAAGGCATCAGAGCAAGCTATCAAAGTTTCCTGCAAATAAAGCAAATCAAGGCTATATTTTTCCAGTGTATTGTAGTTTTGAACCCTTCTTCCAATATCAGTATTAAAAGGCTTAAGGACTTAAAATAGCATAAATTAATCAGACATAAAGAGAAATGTTTGGTTCACAAAGAAATCTCATATAATTAAATCTCAAACTAATGTGAATTGTTGTGGTATATCAGATTGTAAAGCTCTCTTGATTGTAAAGTAGATCTAAGTTTATGACTTATCACATCTAGCCACATTAGTTTGTGTACGTTACATTTGTGAAATCTCTTTGTGAGCCTATCACTTCTAAGACATAAATAAAACTTTTCTCTTCACTCCCCTTTTTTGATAAATAAGTATTCTTCAAGCTTCAAAGGCAATATTTCCAATGATTACCATATGGAATTCCTCAGAGTCAACGCCAATCGGTGTAAGTTCACAATGAAGGCGTCGGTAGTGAGAATACAAGGGGTCATCCTACAATGAGGGCAGGTGCATAGATTTAGTAAATTAGAGTATCTGAACATATAATATGCTAACACACTATGATCTTCAATACGTATAATAGTAGGAATCTAACAACATATGTACCTGGAAGCACTGATACAACCAGAAGAATAAATTTGAGTTAAGAGGGTAAAACTTGTGTATGAAAAAAGAAGGAACATAAACAAAATATTTGGGAAAAATATAATGAAAATAGGTATAGTTCGCAGGCGCAGGCGCGCGCGCATGCTGGGGTGGGGGGAGGGGAGCAGTTTATGGATACACAAATGTGCTCCAGTCCAATGAAAACTCAAGAGAAATTATTTGATCATGAATTGCTACTTTTAAGAGATGCAATATTACTTACTTTAGACTTGGGATGTAGAAAACGCAAACCTACTCTAGGATGTGGAACCCAACAAACAACTATAGAAAACAATAAAAACGTTACTTAGCCAACAAAGTAGAATCCAAGGGTGCATTTTGAATTGATGTCTCAAAATTATAGCACACAACTGCTCCAAATCTTAAATCAAACAGCTAAAATAAGTGCAACCATGTGCTCTTTTTATAATTTCACAATGAATTGTACTGATGAAAAAATAATATTACAATGAATTCTGATAAAAATGCAAATTTCACTTTCAGAAAATTTTGTAGCCACAACCAGTCGATAATGAAGAAGGAGAAGCAATACCTCTATCCCAGTGTCATCCTTCAACAACTTTGTCGCAACCTCAATTTCAGCTAGGGCTTCAACCTTCAATTAGGTGCAAGGATTTGATCAGATCAGTGTCTCATAATAAAGAACAAATGAGGAAATTTTGACATATACAGATCTCAATGCTAGACAACAGAGGAGGGTGAAGGATGCTATACAATATCCAATGAATTCTTAAAAATAAGATAGTGAAGTTGTCAAGAAACAAGATAAACTCCAAAGCAGGCTCCCACCCCCTACGTGCTCCAAAAGTGTATAAGATGAAGTCAACAGTGACAATATGGATATACTGAACTAAAACTTATCAAAAAAAAAAAAATGGATATAGTGAACTAAAAAGCAAAAGAATTACCATTTCCAACTTGTGTTTCAATTTCTGAGGAGAGTCAATTACAAATTCCCCTGCCATTATTTATGCTTCCATGTTAAATAAGATTTTATTTTCAAGAAAAGTATACAAAGCCACCGGCTACCATATCCCTCGTATTTTCAGTGTATAGTGGAGAAAAAGAGAGAGGACTTACTCATTTTTCTAAATCCAAAGTCGTGGGGGATAACAGTGTAGAATTCTCTGGAAGAAACCATAAATAAAATTAGTATCCAATTTCTTAAAGATAGAATTCATGATTTCTTACAAAAGCACAGAAAAATAAAAATAACCCAAATATGTGTCTGTCTGCATGCACGCATGTATTAGGAAGGTCAGACATGCTTTCTAAAATGCAAAGACATAGTCAGGCACTTAAAAATATACTGTAACAGAATCTCTAGTAAAAGAAGGACATTCTTACCCACTTAGTTCCTCAAGTTTTTTCCTATTAGACTTGCCAATCACATCGGCAATCCTCTTCAGAACATCATAGCCCTAGAAAGTCAAAGAAAATTAGTTCACGGGGTCTTCTAGGAAAACAGGGAGTGAGGAAGCAATAAGAAGTGTCCTTGAAACTCAATGAAACTTAAATTGCAGCCCCAAAAGCTCGGAAAGAACTATTCCCAGCTCCTTCTAATATTGTTGTTAGTTTTATGACAATTAATCAAAGAAAAGTCCATTAATATATAAGCCAAACCAAATTTGCATGCATATATCGAATCAAGAGATTCAAGACTTACCTTCAAAATTGTTGATTTGCTTAGCTTGCCGAGTGGCAGTTTATCAGCATTGTATCCTAAACAATGGTACACAATCGCAAATCAAATCTTGGTTAATGTACTAAAGAGAACCACTTGCAAATAAAAAAAATATCACACTGAAGAAATCATCCAACAAAAGCACTTCTATGTAATAAACGAACTAATTAGCTGCCATATTTTTGCATTAGTTTGATCTGGCATTATATCGCATATAAAATGAATAATTGGTCAACAAACCTATTTCCATCATTTGCTGCTTCATCATGCTGACATTGCAGACAAGGGATATAAATCTTGCAATGCGTGGCTCAAGTTGTGTTTCCCGGGGTTGAGTTCCTATAGAGGAGTCAAGATTTTCTTTGACCTGATAATGATAACGAAGTACTCAGATAGCTTGGACGATATAACATTCTTTTCTTTCTGCCCCCACCTTCCCTTTGGATTAAACAGCACCATGGAATTCAGTTGTCAAAGAATCCCATCTACCTCAAACCTTAGGCCCGGTTTGGATACACAAAACCATCTCATTTCATCATTACAACTTTCGCAAACTCTCACACAAAATATAATAAACAATTCCACTTTTTCAAATCCCAAAATAAAAATTATATTAAATTTTTTTTTTTTTTATAGGTAATAAGTAATTCATTGATAGAAAGATAGGCATAACCCAAGTACACTAGGGGTATACAAAGACATACACCTATTTAGGAACTAGAAATAGATAAAAGGAAGTCATGGAAGCTGGAACCATTGAAATCTAAAGCAATGGTCCACTGAAACAAAGTCTTCCAGAAAAAACTACGAAACACTTCCGAGGAACGTTCATGATCCTCAAAAAGTCGCTCATTTCGTTCACTCCAAATACACCAAAAAATACAAACAGGGACCATCTTCCACACGGCTACAATCTGTGATGTCCCAGTGATCCCTCTCCAACATGCTAGAAAACCAACCACCCTGTCTGGCATGACCCATGCGACTCCCAGTTTGTTGAAAAAATAATTCCAGATACCTCTAGCAAACTCACAATGTAAAAGTAGATGATCCACCGTTTCACCACTATTTCTACACAAACAGCACCAATCTGTGATGATGAGGCCACGTCTTCTAAGGTTATCAATGGTCAAGATCTTCCCTAAAGCTGCTGTCCATACAAAGAATGCTGCCTTGGTTGGTGCTTTGCTCCTCCATATGTTCTTCCAAGGGAAATTATGCCTTTGTTGCATGGTAATAGAGTCATAGAAAGAACTTACCGTGAATTTTCCTCTCCTAGTAAGTCTCCATACCAAGGCATCTTCATTTGTGACTGCAAAAGCAGAGCATTATACAGCAAACTGAAAAATTCCACCAGAATATTCACTTCCCAATCATGAGCCTCTCGGGTAAAAATAATGTTCCACTCTTGTGAACTTTGATGAAGTAACCGCAGATCAGCCACCGTGGCTTCCTTATCCCTTGCAATGCTAAAAATTGTTGGATAGGCCTCCTTCAAAGCCGTGTCACCCACCCACACATCCCTCCAAAAGTTGATCCTACTACCATCCCCCAAGCTCAATCGAGTATTACTAGCAAAGGAGCACCAAACCTTACGTATGTACTTCCATAGTCCCACTCTATATGTCCCCCGGCCCTCTTTAGAACCCCCCCCCCCCCGTTCACTCCCATACTTCGAGTCAATCACCCCTTTCCATAAAGCTTCCCCCTCATAATTATAACGTCACAACCATTTACCTAATAATGCCTTGTTAAAAGCCCTCACATTTCGAACCCCCAGCCCACCATCCTTCAAAGGAGAGCAAACCTTGTCCCATCCCACTAAGTGAAACTTAAACTCATCTCCTATGCCACTCCATAAAAAATCACGTTGTAGCTTCTCTATTCTTGATGCAATGCTAGCGGGGAGTGGAAATAAAGATAGATAGTACATAGGGAGGTTGGATAAAGTACTCTTAATAAGTGTAATCCGCCCCCCTTTTGATAAGTACAACTTTTTCCATCCGGCCAACCTACGCTCAAATTTTTCCAGCACCCCTTCCCAAATAGACTTGGCTTTGAAAGCAGCCCCCAAAGGAAGCCCAAGGTACTTCAACGGCAACGAAGAAACTGCACAACCCAATATGTTAGCCAACCCCCTAATATTGCTTACGTCTCCCACTGCTACCATTTCTGTCTTGGCAAGATTAATTTTCAGCCCAGATACAGCTTCAAAACAGAGTAGAATGGCCTTCAAAGATTGAATATGTCCAACATTGGCCTCACAAAACAGCAAAGTATCATCTGCAAACAAAAGATGAGAAATAATGATAGGGCCATATGCAGCACCCACCGAAAATCCTGAAAAAAATCCTCCCCCTACTGATGCCGTCACCATCCTACTTAGTGCCTCCATTACTAGAACAAATAAAAGGGGTGATAATGGATCACCTTGTCGTAGTCCCCGCGAACTGTTAAAGAAACCCACAGGATCACCATTTACCAAAACCGAGAAACGAACCGTAGACACACAATGCCTTATCCACATCCTCCATTTTTCCCCAAACCCACATCTACTCAACATGTATATCAAGAAATCCCAATTAACATGATCATATGCCTTCTCCATGTCAAGTTTGCATAGAAGACCTGGGACTCCCGACCTAATTCTGCTATCCAGGCATTCATTTGCAATAAGAACCGAATCTAAAATTTGTCTCCCCCTCACAAAGGCATTTTGAGATTTAGAGATAATCTTTTCCATTACTGTGCTCATTCTATTAGCAAGAACTTTTGACAATATCTTATACACGCTGCCCACGAGACTAATCGGTCTAAAGTCTTGTATCTCCTTTGCACCGGCCTTTTTTGGAACTAAAGCAATAAAAGTCGCATTTAAGCTTTTTTCAAATTTGCCATGAGTAAAGAATTCCTGAAAAACCAGCATAACATCTTCTCTTACCACCTCCCAGCAAGTCTGAAAAAAAGTCAAAGTGAAACCATCCGGGCCTGGGGCTTTATCTTTGTTCATTTTTCTAATGACTAGTATTACCTCTTCCTCTTCAAAAGGTCTTTCCAGCCACGTCTTGCTATTTTGATCAATGCCCTCAAAAACTAAACCATCTACTGTAGGCCTCCATGTATGAGGTTCTGACAACAAATTTTCGAAGTGGCCAGCCACAAAATCCTTCAACACGACCTGATCCGAGGATGCCACTCCCTCAATATTCAATGACTCTATAGAATTAAATCTTCTATGTGCATTAGCCATGCGATGAAAAAATTTAGTACTTTTATCCCCTTCTCGTAGCCATAGAGCCCTTGACTTCTGTCTCCAAGAAATTTCCTCCAATAAAGTCAATCTTTCAAGTTCAGAAACTACTTGCTCTTTACGGTTGTTTTCAACTCCTACACCCTCCAAACTTTGTAGCTCTTGTGTCAAATTTTTCATCTGTAAAGTTACATCACCAAACACCTGTTCATTCCATATCTTCAAATTCAATTTCAAAGCTTTCAATTTCCTGGCCAACACATTGCTCGGATTGCCCTCAAATAAATAAGAGCTCCACCATTGTCTAACCAAATCCACAAAGCCCTCCTTTTTTAACCACATGTTCTCAAACTTGAATGACCTTCTGCCCCCTATGATTCCACCACCATCAAGCATTACAGGAAAATGATCGGAACAAATTCTTGGGAGTCTTTTCTGACTTACAACTGGGTATTGCAATTCCCAAGAAGGGGAAATGAGAAACCTGTCCAGTCTTGACCAAGAGAAATGGTTAGACCAAGTATACTCCCCTCCCATAAGTGGTAGATCCATGAGGCCTGACTCAAAAATGAAATCTGAAAAATCCACCATAGCTTGATTTTGACGTCCCTCCCCTGATCTTTCACTGGCAAATCTTGTCACATTAAAATCCCCTCCAATACACCATGGAACCTCCCACCAAGAACAAAGACCAGCCAATTCATCCCAAAGCATCCGCCTTTTCCTATCTATATTAGGACCGTAAACCCCAGCAAAGGCCCACATGAATCCATCATCTATATTTTTAAACAAACACCCCACCGCAAACTCCCCCACAAACTCATCCGAACTCTCCACCACCCTCTTATCCCACATAACCAAAATACCTCCCGAGGCCCCAAACGAGGGTAAGTAAGCCCAACCTGCATATGGGCAGCTCCATATGCTCCTAACAATGCTACGATTGACAAGTTTCAACTTTGTTTCCTGCAAACAGATGATATCTACCTTCCATTGCCTTAATAAAGCTCTTATTCTAAGGCGTTTATTAATCTCATTCAGCCCCCTCACATTCCAACTCAATATTTTGGGCTTCATTTATCAACTATACCACCCCTCCCCTTGTTTCTTCCACGACTCACACTCCCCTCCTTTCCATCATAATTAATGGACCACATCAGCCTCTTTAACTCCCTTTCTTTTCTTGACCCTGCACCATGCTGACCTGCCTTTATGGCTATAATCAAGGCTTTAAACTGCTCTTCATAACCCACACACGAGATCCCCAGACAGCTCTGAAGTTCCTCTACTTTTTTCAGGACCCAATCCGATGAGGTACTAGGCGGAACCATATTTAACGGAGTAGGATCCTCTCCTACTGCCTCCTCCCCCTCGGAAAATAATTTGCAAGGGTCAAACAGTGTCAGCATCCCTTCCCCTTCATCTCCGAGAGCCATCTCTTCACTGGCATCTTCAGACCCGCATGCCAAATTTTCTTCCCCCCACTGCTTTAACTGCGTCTGAGCCAATAAAGATGGAGACCCAGGTCCTGTCGAAGGAGACTGAGGCACCCCAAGAAGGGGTGACCCTCCCCGAGCAACACCAGCGCCAACATCAGCATACAAAGGTTCCTCGCCGCCTGTATTGCCTCCCACCACCACTTCCGGCGACTCTGAGGCCACCGCTGGGCCACCACCTGAGGCGCCGCTGACCATCGGCCCTGTCTGTGCCGGACCCAACTCGAGACTCGGGCCCGAAGTGGAAGACTCAGGTCCCTCCCTCAAACCCGAAATGCCCGAAATCCTAGATTTCGGGCCTTTCTCCTGCCAAACCCGAAGTGGGCTTCTGATGAAGCCCAACCCATTTGCAACTTTCTTCCCCTTCAAGTCAGCCTCTCCTTCCTGGCCCACCCTCCCAGCCTGAAGCCCATTAGTTTGAATCTGATTCCCCTTTAATATCCCATTAGTCTTCGGCAACTCCTGAGTCCCTTTTGGTGCAAAGCCCTTAGACATACTCAAGCCCACTCCCACCCCTTCAGACCCCTCAGCACACCGTATCAACCACACTATATTTGCTTGTAACCAGTCCACTTGACTTTTCATATCCTGTAAGGCACGCAATACGCATTCCTCATGTAAACCGACAGCAGCTCTGCCTTCTACCATCTTCGACTGATCATCTACAGGAATGGCGACACCCCTTTGCAGGCCTACCCCTCTTGAACCTGCTGGTGTGTCAGAGTGATGGCTAACCCAACCACTACCTGTGGACTGCAATACCTCCCTGTAAGACCGAGAAGGAGGCTGATATGGAGGCTGAGGAGGACCTGCACTAACCACCTTCAGCGCCTCCACCATCTTCCTCCACCCCCTTCCTTCCCTATCCTCTGGTATGAATATAAAATTTCGATACCCACCCCCCCCATATTCCATCAACGCCATAAAGCAACCTCTTGAGTTAAGACGGCGCTGAGCAACAAAGCCCCTATCACCATCTCTATGAGCAGAGTAATACCCCTGCCTCCCAGCCTTCAAGCTATCCTCCAAAGCATGTAAAAACCACCTTGCTGTGCCTATCCCCAGCCTAATCTCCTTCACCACCTTCCAACCTTTCTCTATTATATGGATAAACCTCCCCTCCCTTACTAACTCAAAAGCCTTGGATTCGATAAGCACTAGTTTCGAATGACCCATTACACACCCTACTGAACTTAACACCCAACTGAATTACAGGTTAATCAACACAAGGAACTACCACCCTTCACCCAATCATGAACACCATCCTAAGCTAACCTCACTCGAAAGAGAAACTGAGAAAGAAAGTGTACGGAGAGAATTTTCTCTCTCCTGAAATACTAATGTAGCATGCTTCAATTTTATAATTGATCAGGTTTGTTTATATTCTAACAATATTTTATTCAACTTTCAACAAAACATCTCATCTCATCTGAACTATGTAACCAAACGAGGCCTTAGCAACTTCAGTAGGGAAAATGGTACTTGGAATAGGATAACTCACATCTGATTCTTTGTCCTCGGTATATTCCATTTCCAACCAAGTATAGCACTTGGGGTGGAAAATGAAATCTTTTCTATGGGACCATTGGTTCTTGGTCTTGGCAAAGAATTTCTGTCCAAACTCCCTAATTGCAATGTCTCTAGAGGTGTAAGGACCCTGTAACTTGTCCTGACCCTTTACACCTACTCTTCCCCACCTATTGTAAACCATGAATGCACCACCACTATCAGATTCTGCAAGTAATTTTGAAATCATTCGGTAAGAGTTCAGAATAATTAGTTCAACACACTAAATATCGGTATATTCAGTGGTGACTAAGAGAAGTATATGGTATCGTCCGCATATCAAGTGCCAAAGCCAAGTAAGATGCAAATTAAGCTTATTTTTAACTAAAAAGAAAAGGCAGCATTGTTATCATAAGGAGATTGACAAAATTGAGCAATAATCTGGTATTAAATCAACAAATGAATTGTTTTTTCAATCAAACACGGAATAAAGCATCTCTATTGTGGATTGCATAAGCTCTTAATCAACACCAATTAATAGTTAAAAAGAAACTGAAAAGAACATTTAGACAAACCCAAGATTCTCAAAAGGATTTAATATCTAACCAAGAACTTGAATCACATAAAATTTGTTATTGTTGTCCCCGACATTTGTCTGGTTCAACATGGCATCATATATTTCATCACCCTGCATCATAAAGAAGCCATAGTCGATTTGAATTTAGAAATCCAGAGAGCAACTTTAAAAGAAACAAAATCGACAAAGCAAAAAAGAATAACCAAACAAATCCCATCAATCTTGATTATGTTTTACAGGAAAAAAATTCAACTTATTCACTACAAGCTGCCACGATAACTATAAGACTTGCCAGTTGCAAAACATGGTAGTGAGCCTTTATGTGATCTGGAAGCCATTGATCCAGCACTGCCGCACCCTTTTTGGTCACGGTTACAATCTTCTCATTCTTGCTTTCATTTTCTTCTTGACTAGATTTACCTGCCACCACGAGCTACTAATAAGCTCCCCAATTATCCATCCAAACACAATATTTCATCTCTTAAATTTCAAAAACATCTACTTAAATAAACAGTAAATAAACAGTATAAAATAATGAAAACTGACGTGAACAGTACATGATCAGTTAAAACTGATATGAACAGTGCACAATTCAGATACTCTATAAAACAGTGAGACCCACTTTCAAATTCCAAAAATTAAAAATTATCTCATCTCATCTCACTATCCAAACACATTTTTTTTATAAATTATTTCATCTCATCTTAACTCAAAAATTTCACTAATGTTCAAAATATCTCAATCTGAATTGTATATCAACGAGGCCTTAAATTCCGCATATAAAACTATACTATATACGACAGACATTTCGAAGTAGTCGTTATAATACTCGTAAGTCCAGTTGGCAAGTTCCTCGTTTCCCTACATTTTTTCAGCAACCAAACACAGCACAAAGACGCTTAGATGTTTTTTTTAAGTCAAAACTTTTGTCCATACCTTGAGGAATTTCCTGCAAGTCCTGGTTCTCTGAGTCTTCACAGAGCCTTTCTAGAATTTTTTTCTTGGATCCAGCTTCGGAAACGCCACGATGAGCAGCTAGTTCGCGCAATTGCCGGATGCCCATACCTCGAAGCTTCTCGATGGCTTTGATTTTCCGGGGCACACTTGAATCCCCATTTTCAGAGTCCATCTGCCTCTTCTTATTGGCCGAGGCATCACCGTCTGTGCCCGTCGTTTGTTGCTTCTTTTCTTTGCGGAGACCGGCTTCGAGTCTTCGAACCTGCGAGAAATACAGCTAGCGTGAGAAGAATTGTATAAAAATGTACGAGAGAGAGAGAGAGAGGTTGGAACCAGGGTGGGCTTGGTTCCGGTGGTGCTGAGACAACGCTGGGCCAGTTGGGTCCGGAGCTCTTCAACTTTGAGCTGGTTTGCCATTTTGCAGAGAGTGAGAGAGAGAGAGAGAGAGGTGTCTTGAGAGGCCGCGGGAATTGGAGGAAGGGTATTTAAGAGCATCGGAAATCGCCTAGCCATTGTCAACTCTAAATTTTAGCTAAAAGTATAAGTTTTGAATATAATTTTAACTTTTAATTAGGTATGTTTATATTGGACTAGGCATCTTAAAGTCAAATTAATAATATTATATTATATATTTTAATAATATATATATATTTTTTAATATTTTACAAATACACTTCATATATTAATTAATAATTTATATTTTACTTAAAATTATTGTTTCCCACCTATTTATTTCCTCAACCTAATATTAATTAACATTTCATACTAATATTAACCGAATTTTTTTAACCACATCCATTATAATATCACTTCCAATAAAATTGCAAGTGTAATCAAATCTCACAATGAATCATGTGGACATCAAAATTGTGTGAGAGAGAGATAGAGACCTGATGAACAAAGGCATTCAAAATTTAGCAACACAGTCCCATAAATAGTCCACCAACACAGTCTCATATCCATATCCATAAAAGTTACCAAAACTGTCCACAAATTACCAACAAAGATAATTTCCACAGTCCACGAATTTAGTTGCTACCCAGCCACATATTTATCCAGCCCACATGTGGCTGGGCAGCCACTAATTCTCAAAAAAATTAGTTTTATAAATATTACAAGTTAGATATCTACATAGTAAGGTGTCGAATGAGAGTTAGATCTACCTCCGGAATGGGACTATTACTTGCTATATTCAACATGCCTCTTAATGCTAACCCAATCTCTTTGTGCAAGCATGATGTATTACAAATTAGAAATAAACAACAACCATATTAAGATTTTAATATGTGCAAAGCCATTGGAATCCCTCTTGATATCCTTTCTGAAAAACAAGATACCACACTGACTCATGACCACGCTAATGCTGGGAGAGAGGGAAGAAGATTTGATACTAGCAAAAAAGGGTTCTGATAATATTTTCTATTTAGGGTGTTCAAGCCATACACGTTGAACACACATATGTTGTTAAAATTGTTGAACACTTATGAGGCTGAACACTTATCCAAGTATTAAACTCTAAATGAAGTTCTCAAGCTTTAAGTCAGAATAATGACTATCAGAAATGGATCAACTGTCTTATTATGTAGTTATTATCCAAGTATTAAACTCTAAATGAAGTACTCACTGTCTTATGATGTAGCTATTAGAAACAATGGATCAACTGCAGCTCTAATCTGTAGATCAAACTCTGGAGAAATTATTTTTACAGCAACTCAGCGTATAGACTCTGTTCTATAAATTTCGGAGAAGCCATGGCAGCTAAGTTGGCAATTGAGGAAGCTGCATATGACTTTTTTGAAATTATTATTGAAGGTGATAGGCGCATCATTTGGCGCAATGGGCTACAACAAACAACATGTTTGAATGCATATCCCTTATTAAATTACCTCAATATGTATTAGATTTCCACATTAAAAATTGGAAAAGATCCCCCAACGCAGGGCCGGCTCAAATTGGAATGTCTGGATCTCAAGTTAATACATATTGAGGTAACTTATGACTTCTGGTGATCTCAAGTTAAATATAGAGATCCAATTTCCATGAATGTCTGGATAAAACCAAAGGCAATCTCTCACTTCATGTGACTTCCTAATTGCTAATTAAACTTGAGCCAATAGGTCCAAATCAAAACCCTTAATTAACACAAAAACAATAACAGTAAACAATACAAAACCAAGTATTGTACAGCAAACAGAAAAAAAAAAGAACCGAAAAAAAAAAAATACAAGCTCATGGGGTGTTGGCTGGCTGGACGCGATAATAAACAACCTCAGAAAAATCAGCAACTCGATTACTTCAGAAAAATCAACAACACTAATTGCACAAACTTCAGAAAAATAAGCAACTGTGTATAACCAGCTTACCCAAACAAATTCATACCCATTTCAGAAATTCACAAATTCATACTCAAATTAATCAATACAAAGCTTACCCAAATAAAGTTTCAGTAGTTTTACCAACCCAAACCGAGAGAGAGTGCTGCTGCGTTGTTGAGCCAAGCTGATAGAGAGAGACGAAATTGCACAACCGTGAAGATCGACCCAGGAACGAAGATAACATCGATTGAGAAAGAGAGAAGAGGGAGAAGGGTTTCAGAAAAGAAAAATGGTGGATGGAGAGAAGAGGGAGAGACGAGCGACGGAGCGAGGGAGAGAAGAGGAAGAAGGGTTTCAGAAAAAAAATCGTGGACTAAGAGAAGAGGGAGAGACGAGCGACGGAGCGATGGAGAGAAGATGAAGAAAGGTTTCAGAAAAAAAAAATGGTGGACTGAGAGAAGAGGGAGAGATGAGCTACGGAGCGAGGGAGAGAAGAGGGGCGAGGCAGAAAAAAAAAATTGCGAGAGAAAGAGGGAAAGACGAGAGATGAGAGACGAGGGAAACACGAGGGAAATGGAAAACGAGGGAAAAAGAGAGAGGGCAGTTGGGCGGATATTGTTAAAATATTCTTTTGATCTTACTACAGGAGCTCGCCAACATTAGCGAGAGACTTAAAATTACTGTAGCATAAATTAGAAAATTATGCCTTTGCCAAGTCCAATGCCAGGGATTTTATCCCAAAATCTGATGTAAATTAGAGTTGGACTTGGCAATGGCTAGTCCATTGCCAGTGCCCTAAAGAGGTTTCTAAAACCCTCCATATACGCAATCGTTTCATCTAAAAGAGTGCGCAGCACGATAGTCAAGACTTGTCCAGGACTCCAGCACGTGTTTGTCACTTTAGAGCACCAGTACTGAGTAGTGCTCAACTATTCGACTAAAACACAGGATGCAATCGGCCTTAGGACAACCGGCGTGCAATCGCTGATGTGGTGGCTATGTCATTAATGAAACGACTGTGTTTTAGTTGATTCTTTTGAGAAAAAATGGTGCGTTTTCAATGATATCCCTCCCTCTCCTTCGTATAGTTTTTCATCTTCATCTTCTTTCCCTCTCTGGCTCTCTATCTTCATTCTCCCTCTTCACCTCTGGTTTTATGAACCTGCCAACTCCCTCTCCAATTTGAAGAATAACACTCGTCCTCGTCCTCGTCCTCTTCCTCTCCATCTATCTAGTTTATAATCCTAGAGAACTTTTGAAAATCCTAAGAAGATTCTGATGGCAGAAACAAAAGAAAGGAGGTTCGTAGCTTTAGATGTATGGATCTCTTTAGATTTAGACCAACAACCCCTTTATTTCCTTATTCCTCAATCCTTGTTTTTTCTCATATTTTCTTTTGTGTTCTTGACCAACCAGAAAAGTTATTGTCAATGGACATAAAGAAAAGAAAACGCAAGATGAAGCCATTTTAACAACAAAACCCATTTGGGAAAAATTATGGAAATGGATTTAGGAAAACCTGTCAACATGAAATCTAAAAAATGAGTTTGTTTTTGTAGGAGGAGAAATTCTATTAGGAGGCATTTCATCGGTTGTGCTCGCCGATCAGTTTTCTGTGTTTTTGGTCTGCTTCATGACTCTCTTTTTTATTTTTGTTTTTTTTCCTTACATAATCTGTGTGTTGTTTTCTTTTGTTTTTTTATTTTTTATTTTCCTACATAAGTCGTGCCACGTCCACCCCGGTTACATCTTGTTTGCAAGTGGCAGTTGTCTGTAGAAAAACCGACTAACTAAAGTTTAATTTAAATATATAACAAAGAATTATAGTGGAATCAATAAAATTATAATAATTTTAACTTTCAATATCTTCACCGATCAAATTTATTCAATCTAACTACTGGCTAAAATAATATTTTGAAATAAAAAATTCCCATCCCACGTCTGTTTGTTTAGCGCGTTTCACTGTAATGGACCTGTAATGAACCCCTTCACGAATATAAGGAATTCTCCAAGAATTAGAGAGAGAAAGATATATATATCTATATATATAGAGAGAGAGAGAGATAGATAGATAGATAGATAGATAGAGAGAAATAGAGAGATAGAGTTGATTCACACTGAATACCGAAGTTGGCCTCCTTCCCAACTTACGGCTGGCTACCTTTTATAGAAGAATGAATCAATTACATGATTCCGTAATAGAAACTACACAAACTTATAACAAGTTCAGCCATTTGATGACTTAAACGACAGTCACGAACCGGCATCTTTCTATTTATTTTCACTTACAACTAAACGACATGATTACAAACAGTTATATACAAAACAGCTTCACTTAAACAAAACGTTGTGTCTTGATCTTTCTACTTTGCTTATTTGAAGACTTCAGTTCAGACTTCAATTCTTATTCATGTTGGCATCGATCTGTGATCTCGTCCATCTTCCATAATTCTCAACCCGTAACATACTCTCCTCCATTAAAGCACATTATTCATAAGGTGAGGAAATTTATCACGCAATGACCAATATGGCTCCCACATTGCATCATCAACACTAGCCCCCTTCCATTGAGCTAACACATCAATTACTGCCCTGTTATGAACCTACCTCATTCTACGCTACATAATAACCTCAGGCTCAGGAGTTAATTCACCTTGCAAATCCATTAGAGGCAAGGAAGACAGTGGAGAGTGATGTTGACCCAATTATTTCTCAAGGCAAGAAATATGAAAAACTGGGTGAATAGAGCTGGTTGGTGGTAATTCCAGCTTATAAGCAACCTGTCCCACTCTTTGAACAATCTGAAAAGGTCCAAAGAAACGAGGAGAAAACTTGAAATTTCTTCTAACCACCAAAGATTGTTGCCTATAAGGCTGCAATCTCAAATAAACCCAATTCCCTACAGCAAACTCCCTTTCAGTTCTTTTCTTGTCAGCTTGAAACTCCATCCCCTCTTGAGCAATAGCTAAGTTACTCTTAAGAGTAGAAAGAATCTGATCTCAAGTCTTCAAAACCTCATCAACTGCTTGATTAGCAGTTAAACCAGGTATATAAGATTGCAACTTTGTTAGGGGTCTACCATACACCACCTCAAAAGGAGTCAACTTTGTTGAAGTGTGAGCAGTGATATTATACCACCATTCAGCCAGGGTCAACCAATCAAACCATAACCTAGACCTATCCCCATAAAAACTCCCCAAAAAATGCTCAATACACTTATTGACTACCTCAGTTTGACCATCACTCTGAGGATGGTAGGCAGATGAGTAGGAAAGTGTCACTCCTTGTAGCTTAAAGAGTTCCTTCCAAAAGGAACTAGCAAAAATTGCTCCTCTATCAGAAACAATATTTTGAGGCATGCCATGCAACTTAAACATATTGTCAAAAAATAATGCTGCCACTTTAGATGCTGTGAATGGGTGCTTCAAGGCCATAAAGTGTGCATATTTAAATAATATGTCAACAACAACCATGCTGACAGAAAACCCTCTCAAGATTGGCAAGCCTTCAATGAAATCCATGGACAAATATGTCCATTTATTTGCAGGTACAAGAAGAGGCTGTAAAAGACCAGCAGAGTATACAAGTTTCACCTTATTCCTTTGACACAAATCACACTCCCTTATATATTGTTTCACTTCACGTTTAAGGCCAGGCCAATAAAAGTCTTGCCTAGCTCGATGTAGTGACTTATGGAAACCAGAGTGTCCAA